>NW_015647041.1:103035-105615 GCF_001515625.1 Sinocyclocheilus rhinocerous
CCTGCCTGCCTTGCTTTACCCCGTCTTGGATGATTGAAAGACAGTTACTTTAAGTTTATCCCACGTCTCCTCGTTCTTTGTTTCGCCACAGAAGGCAACCTTGACACCGACATATATCACATTACAAACTTTTGGTTTAAATCCATATTAAAAAGTACTTAGAACTGTTAATAATAAATTACTCATCCAGCGAAGCTTAGCAAATGATGGTGCAGTATAAAGCTATTGACTTTCAGTCATAAATTCAGTAAGTTTTAAGTTTAATAGAAAGCAAAATAAATATCTCTATGGTGAAAATAAATGGCTTTTACTTATAGAATAATAATTAATAATAATTCCTTACATTTATACAGCGCTTTTCTGGGTACTCAAAGCGCTTTACATAGAAGGGGGGAATCTCCTCTACCACCACCAGTGTGCAGCATCCACCTAGAACCCAACTGTTGCACTTACTGTAAACACACACACAACTTTCTTTTGTTTTACTGTTGAACTCTTCACTCTTTCTCAAGAAAAGACTCTACAATCAAGTGGAGATTGTTATGGTTCATGTCTTTCATGGCTGTAAAATTGGTGGTGACAGGGTTCAATCTGGCTCAACAGGAGGTCTTCACGTTACCATGACTATCTAAAACATTCTCATTCTCATCTAAACTATTCCAGAGCAGCCATATGTGTGACTGATTAAGCAGTGCTGAAACAGAGAACCTTTTTGCAAGAACTTTGGTTTGATTTAGAAGAAGCTCCAGCTAAAGGAGGAAGGTGCCGTTTATAAAAACAAGAACCAGCACTCTTGATTTACATGGATGAACTATTTAGAATTTGGAAACTGCTGTTGATCTCACCATAGTCTAAAAATTCAGCTTACGCTGCCTATTGACCAGCCAACATGTTCTAAAAGCCAAAAATCATTCTGAAAGTGATTCCAGTGATGTTGTAGGTGTGGTGTGGACTTTCCTATAGCACCATATTCCCACAGGAATGAAAACGAGACTGTGAGAAATAGAAATATAGTGCGTTCAATGGATAGCAGTGTTGTTTAACAACATACCGATTGTTCAGCTCACAAAACATCTTTCCAAAAAACATTCGGTACACAAAAACTCTATAAAACATTTTTAAAAGATGTAAGTTGTGAAAATTACATGATCTAGGACCTTTAGTTTATACGGTGCAAAGACTGTAAGTCTATCCCTCACAGCCTTGTTTTAATCCGCATTAAATTCAGTATGATGTCTAAACTGATTAAGGGCTAGGTCTATTATTAGAAGTTAATAGGTATTGTTATTATTATAGTTATCATCCTTGGTGTGAACCAGCTAGAAACCAACTACTCAGTTCCACAGCTACTAGCTTATTGCTTTTACTTCATTTTATAGTCTATGAAGTGTCTGTAAAATATGAGTCATGTTTGAATAGTAAATTCATACTGAAAGTGACTTTGTCATGAGCTGTTTAAAGATTAATTAAAGAACATTGTTTTCTAGATTGGTTTGCACACACACACAGTCTTTGGCACACCTTTCAAACTTGTGGGCATCTGAAGGCATGCAGCAGCCCTCTTTCTTTTCTTTATCAGTCTCTTTCACTTGCTGTCTCTTCCTCAGTAGCTGTCAGTCTCTCTCACCTCTTCCAGCCCGTCTCCTCCCTCTTTCTTGAAGAAATCATTTGTTTTCTGAATGAGTATGCACTAAAAGTTAAATGATTTCTGAAATTGCTCTTTCTTTTTCTGTCTGTTTTTCTGATTGAAAACAGAGTACATGAAATTGTGATATGTCGATGTGTTTTCGGCCTGACAGCTTGAAACCTGAGTGAAAACGAGTTGTTGCTTTTTTGGACTGAGGCTGTAAAACTCAGTCAAAGGTTAACAATTTCAAATTATTCTCTCTTTTTAATTTATTTTATTTTGCTTCTTAGCTGTGCGTTTTATGATGAAGTGCCAAGTGTGAAGTACTTGTTAACCCTCAGCTGGGCGTCTTTATTACACTCCTCTCACAGTGCTGTTTTTATTAGGGATTTTATTGCTTATCTGGCAACCCTTTTCAAGTTTGATTTAATTGCTCTCTTTATCTAACAGAAAACACTCTCAAAAGACTGTCACACACACAGCAATCCTTATTCTCTCCTTGTGTGGGGGGGGTGATAGACAGGAAGGGGAACGATAAGAGCCTGATGGGTGTGCGTGTGTGCGTGTGTGTGTGTGTGTGTGTGTGTGTGTGTGTGAACGGATGGGTAACTAAATGAACAGAAGCTTTGCTGTTAAGTGCTCTGATTAGCTGCAGTAATTACACTAGCAGTACACACACACTTATTTATCTTTTATTTAAAAGATATAAAAAAAGGGTGGGCTATTTGTTTCATACATGCTTGTGCTTTTGTTCTAGTTTAGAATTTTTAATTTAGTTTTTATTTCAATTTTATTTCAAATTAGTCTTTTCAGTTTAGTTTAGGTTTCATTTTATCATAGTTAGTTGTAGTTTTATAATATACCAATAACTAAAATGTATTTGTATTTTATTTCAGTTCCATTTGTGAAACTGTATTTTAGTATAGTTTCAGTTTTTCCCCAGTTATTTTTTT
>NW_015647041.1:105771-124339 GCF_001515625.1 Sinocyclocheilus rhinocerous
AAAAAAAGGGTGGGCTATTTGTTTCATACATGCTTGTGCTTTTGTTCTAGTTTAGAATTTTTAATTTAGTTTTTATTTCAATTTTATTTCAAATTAGTCTTTTCAGTTTAGTTTAGGTTTCATTTTATCATAGTTAGTTGTAGTTTTATAATATACCAATAACTAAAATGTATTTGTATTTTATTTCAGTTCCATTTGTGAAACTGTATTTTAGTATAGTTTCAGTTTTTCCCCAGTTATTTTTTTATTTTTTTTTATTTTAGTTAACAGAAATGTTTTCATGCAGTTTTAGTTTTAGTTTTATTTAATGAGAACAACACTGAGTAAATATTCTGGTTGCCCAAGTAATGGTTATGAACATCACTACCAATAAGATTTTTATGCAGCAAAAAATGAACATTCTGGATGGAAAAGGGGTGTATATAAATTGTAACTTTGCATATCAGTGTTGTTATTGCTAGCTCAAACTAAAACTATTAAATTAACTAAAATTATTTCAGTAATTGAAATAACGCTAAAAGAAAATAGCAATATTAGATTGCTATTAAAAAGTTACATAAAAGTTACATAAAATTTCTAAAAATATTTGTAAAACTACTAAAATGACAAAAGCACATACAATTTCTAAAACTACTAAAACATTAACTAAAATTAAACTGAAAAATTTAAATGTAAAAAAAAAAAATGCTCATTCAAAAATATTAATACATGATCGTATAAATTATACTAAAATAACACTGGTGAATAATGAATCTTATGAAAGATAAACAATAATTAAAGTGTGTTCTTTGCCACTGCAGCCATCTATCTGAGCAAGCGAGTGATGATGTGACAAAACTAGAACACTTAGAGTGGGAAATGAAAGCCGGAGTGGAGTTGCAGCAGAATGACTACAGACCTCTGATATGTTTCTGCATGTGTGTGTATTAGAGTGTGTGTGATGCAGTAGCTGCGATAGAGGTCACAGATTGAAACCCGAGAGTAAGAAACTCCAGTGGCCTTATCGATCCAACAAAGGAAAGAGCTCAGCACATCTCTCTTTTTCTGTCACACGCACAGACACATGCCACTTAAGTCCGTATGAGCTGCAGGAAGTGAATCACCATGCATCATAGACCACCAGCGTAGAGAGAGACTGGTCATTCAGGCACGTGTGCCTCTGACTCCTACTGTGGTCATTCTCATGAAAGAGCTTGTTTTTAATGTGCCACCCTCATCAAAGGGCACATAAATGAATGACCCACCAGAGAGATAGACATGAAAGGGTCAGAGATAGACAGCCAGCGAGCGAGATGGATAGAGAGAGGCAGTAAAGGTCGTGTTTAAGGTCATTTTAAGGATGATAATGTGGCGCTCACAGAGATGGTCATCTGTACAGAAATACACAAGGATCTCTATGACTCTGTGTGTGTGTGTGTGTGTGTGTGTGTGTGTGTGTGTGACAGGGCAGAGCAAGGCTGCTCTGTGCTGATTACATTATCTTCAGAACAGTGTTGGGGGAGATATTTTGAAACTGTAGCTTCTAATTATACAAGCTAATAATAAAGTAGTTGAATTACAGTCAGCTTAGTTTTTCTACACTACAAGTTAATAATAAAAAGTAGTTTGCAACTTTAAATGTAGTTATGTTTTTTAAAATATACACACTAGCATTCAAGTTTTTCACTGTTATGGCAAACCTGATTTTTTCTTCAGAAATCATTCTAATATACTGATTTGGTGCTCACAAAACATTTATTTTTAGCATTATAAGTGTCAAAAACAGTTGTGCTGCTTAATTTTTTTGTGGAAGGTCTGATAAAAAATTTTCTGGATTCTTTGATGAATAGTAATGTCAAAAGAACAATAATTAATACCATTATAAACGTCTTTAATGTCACTTTTGATCAATTTAATGTGTCCTTGCTGAGTAAATATTGTAATTTCTTAAAAAACAAAATCTTACAGACCCCAAACTTTTTGTTGTTGATTTTTTGCTGTTGATTTCTTTTCCAAACATAAGTATGTAAAAGGCAAAAAAAATTATTAAAAATAATGTCAATTAATGTGACTGTGACGTGAGGGGCGGGGCCGAGAGCCGTGGGAACGGAGCGAGGCCGGTGGAGTAATTGCTAATGCGTGACACCTGCACTCAACGGTCTCGAGTCTCAGTGACATCATTCAATTTGAACATACAATTACAATAAATAAAATAAACTTTTAGCAAACATCATATTTTGATACGTTACTCTTCAACGCTGCTAACAGAAACACAAAACTAGCCGTCACATTTCAGCTCTTTGCCCATTTTTTCTCTATTTGTATCATTTGTGTCTCTTCTCTCTTCCTCTCCTCACAGGAAAGAGGCTGATGAGAGTCACATAAGAGCAGGAACTGCTGCCAGTGAAGCTGTGTGTGTGTGTGCGTGTGCGTGTGTGTGTGTGTGTGTGTGTGTGACAAGCACTTGCAGATGTTTTATGATTTATAGATTCCATCTGCAGAGATATCTCTCATCTTTTTATGCTGCACACATTATGCTATACTACAGCACATACACACAGCAGAGCACTTCAAGTCACAAACCTGAAACACTGTTTTAGCAAACATTCACTTAGTAAATCTGCTAAAAGTGTGTATTTTGTTAATATTAATTCTCAATTTGATATTAATCACAATTTGGAATGTTCATAAGTAAAGACTTCTAACTATGTGGCAAACATTGCTCTGTTTCTGTCAGGACCACTATCGTCAAAGATGATTGACAATTAGCATACAGTTTGGATTGGCGGTATGGTTCTGTTCTGGGCAAGAACTCCCTGCGCATCCATGCAGCGATAACCCCCCCCCAGGGTAAACAGAACAGAACCAACATATATGTATTGCAGATATCGTTAAAGTTCAATAATTTTATGTACACATTTTAGAATTAATCTGATTCAAAGGAGAATCAGAAGGCTGAATCCTGACTGACAGAGGAGGAGCTGGGGATGGAGGAGGGTAATTAGCTATTGAGCAATGTGAAAACTGCTGATAATACTGAGGGACCTTATATATGAATGCTTAGATAGGTGTCGTATTCCTATAGGTAGATGGGGATCAGCTGAGAGTCAGCTGATGCGAGCTTAACTAACGTGACCTGCCAGAACTAACGCTACGCTTGATTTTTTGAGGTTGAGTCAATGTTGCTGTAATGGACAGCTCAAAATTTCAGTTTGGGACACTCTCTGTTTGCCTGTGTGGAAAACATTCATGAAACCTGTTTGGAAACAATCCATTCTATGCAAATGTATTTGTTGCCACTAAACTTTTGAAGAAGTTCCATCAGGTCACACTTTACCTTTTTTGTTGTTGTCCAGGATGCATCATTACACATTAGTGTTTACACTATAAATTCCATGTGATCACATGCATTTTTCAGCTACCTCTAAATGTGGTTTGAGTGATCCAATAACAAAGCGGTTTGGACCCCTGTTTACACAGTTAGGATTGTCCATTTGTGATCAGATTACCTGAGACAGATGTTAATCCGGGTGTGACACACACATAAACCAAAGAGCCACGGCTGACACTAAACCCCAAACTGACAAATCCAGCCCAATCCTCGTCAGCTGCAGAAGCCATAATGACCCTCACACACATACAGCCCCAGGCATCAGACATAAGACAGTCCCACCGCCCAAGCGCTAGCACACTAATGCAATGACACGCCACATTACATGCCCTCTCCAGCCATGAAAACAGAGCTTTCTCTGTGGGTTTAGTTGAGCGTGAGTGTTAAAGAGGTAGAAAAAGGGCCATCATTTCATTTGCTACAGCCAGAGTGTCTCTGAACAGAAACAAACATTCACCTGGTCGTGTTTAGTTAGTTTGTGAAATATTAAGGACTTTGAGAAGAACAATAAAGTAATTGTATTATATTATATTTTAATACATAATATAAGTATATTATTCCACACTGTATTATTCCAACTAAAAGTATAAAAATGTAGTTGTGCCTGTATAAGTGCACATTTTTAATAGTAGATCAAGCTTATTTTTGTGCTTGTGTAATTTGTTTTATTTTGTAATTGTGTGCAATTTTTCTATTGTTAATGTCTATATAGCAAATTTTATGATCATATATTATATTCTGTTATATTATAGAATTGCTAATTCTGATAATAAAGTAATGTTTTCAATAATTTAAAAAATCAGCAATTTCAGCACAACTAGTGACACAACATGGAACTGCAACAGTTTTATTTTTGGAAGGTTTTTTGTTTGTTTGTTTGTTTGGAACACAGTCTTTTTATAAAAGGTGTAAAGCCAATTGAGGTTTACAGTGATCTGTCACTCTTTCAAGGAGGTATAAGAACATCTATTACCTGTTGTAAAATCACTGTGATCCACATGCCTACTTTTATACATCTTGGAAACCCCAAAGGTCTGCATGTGTACGTGTGTGTGTGTGTGTGTGTGTTTGCATGTGTCACTGGATTTGACCTTTTGGACTGTTGTGACCTCTATAACTACAGGGCTTTGCACAGAATATCCACACTTTGACCTTTTCACTGCAAGGCCACCAGCAGACACATACGGAAATGACCCAGATTGATCCTCCAACACATGGAGGAAAGCAAACATTATGACTGAGACTGAGAGAAATTAGCTGTTAGTAACAGTGTGAGAGTGATCAGGCTCAATCATGTCATATACAGCCAAACAAGTTGCTTGTGGTGTTCGTGCAGTTGCCCATAGTGATTGACCACAGGCTACAAATACTACAAATGCACACTTTGTGAGCAACTTAAATATGCAGGGGGGAAAAAACTGCAGAAGTAAACTGAAAAATGAAGCAGAAATATAGTATATGACAAACACGGGAAAATAATTTTTTTTTTTTTAATCATATACCTATTATTTACACTTTTTTTCTTTTCCTTATGTTTGTAACAAACCATATATAAACTATAGTTCTATCATTTTTTATATTTTTATAAATTTTATAATTTTTTCTTCTATGTATTTATTTATTTTACATTTTTATGCTATTATTTGATTTAAATTTTTATTGTGGTTACATGTGATATTCTTGAGAGTATTATTCTCTCACCATGACACCATGCATCTTCATAGGGTGTGCAGTTCCTCATGAGAATCTCTATTCCCTCCTCGCAGATGGTGCAGGGCAGGCAGGGGTCCAGCGTGCTATCCTGATCAGAGTAGGTGTCGTCCAGACACTCCTCACAGACCGTGTCGTGGGAGTGCTCGCAGCGCATCAGCACACCCTGACCGCGTGGACACACAGTGCACGGCTCGCACTGGCTTGTCAGTTCGCTCATGAAGTAGCCATAGTTGCACACACACACAGCGTCGTTCGAGTCGGTGCAGGGGGTCTGCATGCGCATAAGACCCGTGCATTCTCTGCAAGTCTGACACCTCTCTGTGTGACTGAACGTCTCAGAGAATGTCTCACCTGGAGAAAAAGATACAGAGAAAAATCATCAGAACGACAAGATAATTTAAATCTGCCCGTCTGCTGTTAATAATGACCCCTCAGGTTAAAGGGATAGTTCACCCAAAAATGAAAATTCTGTCATAATTTATTCACCCTATGAGTTGCTTTCTTATGTCGAACATAAAAGAAGATATTTTGAATATTTTGCCATTGACTTCCATAGTAGGAAAAAAAAATACAATGGAAGTCAATGGCAACCACCAACTGTTTGATTACCAGCAATCTTCAAAATATCTTCTTTTATGTTCAACATAAGAAAGCAACTCATACAGGTTTGGAACGACATGAGGGTGAGTAAATGATGACAGAATTTTCATTTTTGGGTGAACTATCCCTTTAAATTATTGCAACCTTAGTGCTTTAATTATAATTAATCAGTTATGATAGTAATAATAAGACACTACAGGAGGAGGGGAGACCTGTGAAAAAAGACAAAGTGGGAAAATTAGTAATTAAGGAAAGGAATGGTGTGCTAGATTGTGTTATAGAGATCTGTATGTTTTCATTTCAGTATGGCAATGATTTCTGCAGTCAAAACACAAGTCTACTCGGCATTTCTGTATATGTAATGCATCTGAATTTAGTTGCTCACAGACCCAACATGAAACAGACTTCAGATTTCAGAATAGCTGTGCAGTCCAAAGGTGAGACCAATGTTTGTCCACACCTGTAGCATCGTCCCATTAGCCCCTGCTGGTAGATGTCATAAATACACACTTTGGCTGCAAAGAGCGTCTTTCTAAATGGACCCTTTTCACAGATGGTGATGACATGTTTCAACAGCTATTAACATTGTGACATTGACGTTAACATCTAGCAAACTTTTTTTAGATTTTCAATTTTAAAAAAATTATGTACATCTATGACACTATAATTTGTGATTTATTATCTCTGCATTCAATTATAGAAAACTAGTTAACGATGCTACAGCGTCTTTCTAACACAATGGCTAAGGCAGTGATGGGAAATTTGACATCTTTCGCTCTTCTGACCAAAAATCTCTCAATATTTTTTTTCTACTTCTGGAAGTCATGGAAATGCTATTGTCAATGTTTTTTTTTGCTATTGGGGCTAATGGGAATGCAAAGTTTATATTTCTTGTAGGTTTCATTCACCACATTAAATGATGACTTCCGCTTCTATGAACCCTGGAAATGTGAAAAGGGTCCATAGAAGGCCATTCAAAATAGTAGACTTTTCTGACTTTTCTGACTTTCTTTCTGAGCAGCATTATGTTTCATATTATAGATGACAGTCGCAGCTCTAGTGAAGGGTTTGGGACTGTATGCGTTCTTGTGTCTTCAATCAATCAGTGTTGTCACAATATCATTTTTTTAGCAGAGTGATTAGTCACAATTAGACACATGGCATTCATGGCTCAGATGATTGGCTCAAAAAGCTGTGATTTCCATGAGTTACGTATTTCCCAGTTTTTCTACAGCAGTCGAGCTTTGATATAAATGGCACTGCTAACAGATAGTTTTCTCCAGGTATTATAAAATGTATAGACAATAGAGAGACAACAGGAAGTGATGGAGAGAACAGGATCAACAAATGACAGACTGATTCAAACTTGCATTAGACAAATAATCATCAAAAATAATGAGTGTTAACTGCCATGTCATGGTTCAGATTCATTGTGATGAACATGATATGACTTTTTATATGTCCTCTTTCCTTTTTGTCTTCTGTCTTCTGCCATCATTCCAAGAAATTAAACTTTGTTTTTGAAAGTTTCTAGACTTGCAGGACAGCATCTATAATGGCTAAATTCAGCCCTGACGTAATGTTTTACCTTTTGGTGTTTACCTTTATTACACAATAAGAGCTTTTCTTAAGAGGAGGTTTTCCTATATGTGAGTTTGAGATGTCATATAAAAATAAAACATTGGGATGAAAAATTATTTGGAAAGCTAGTTCCTCATGAGAATCTCTATTCCCTCCTCGCAGATGGTGCAGGGCAGGCAGGGGTCCAGCGTGCTATCCTGATCAGAGTAGGTGTCGTCCAGACACTCCTCACAGACCGTGTCGTGGGAGTGCTCGCAGCGCATCAGCACACCCTGACCGCGTGGACACACAGTGCACGGCTCGCACTGGCTTGTCAGTTCGCTCATGAAGTAGCCATAGTTGCACACACACACAGCGTCGTTCGAGTCGGTGCAGGGGGTCTGCATGCGCATAAGACCCGTGCATTCTCTGCAAGTCTGACACCTCTCTGTGTGACTGAACGTCTCAGAGAATGTCTCACCTGGAGAAAAAGATACAGAGAAAAATCATCAGAACGACAAGATAATTTAAATCTGCCCGTCTGCTGTTAATAATGACCCCTCAGGTTAAAGGGATAGTTCACCCAAAAATGAAAATTCTGTCATAATTTATTCACCCTATGAGTTGCTTTCTTATGTCGAACATAAAAGAAGATATTTTGAATATTTTGCCATTGACTTCCATAGTAGGAAAAAAAAATACAATGGAAGTCAATGGCAACCACCAACTGTTTGATTACCAGCAATCTTCAAAATATCTTCTTTTATGTTCAACATAAGAAAGCAACTCATACAGGTTTGGAACGACATGAGGGTGAGTAAATGATGACAGAATTTTCATTTTTGGGTGAACTATCCCTTTAAATTATTGCAACCTTAGTGCTTTAATTATAATTAATCAGTTATGATAGTAATAATAAGACACTACAGGAGGAGGGGAGACCTGTGAAAAAAGACAAAGTGGGAAAATTAGTAATTAAGGAAAGGAATGGTGTGCTAGATTGTGTTATAGAGATCTGTATGTTTTCATTTCAGTATGGCAATGATTTCTGCAGTCAAAACACAAGTCTACTCGGCATTTCTGTATATGTAATGCATCTGAATTTAGTTGCTC
This sequence comes from Sinocyclocheilus rhinocerous, assembly GCF_001515625.1. Lineage (NCBI taxonomy): Eukaryota > Metazoa > Chordata > Actinopteri > Cypriniformes > Cyprinidae > Sinocyclocheilus > Sinocyclocheilus rhinocerous. Next base: position 114,128 of record NW_015647041.1, read on the forward strand.
ACAGACCCAACATGAAACAGACTTCAGATTTCAGAATAGCTGTGCAGTCCAAAGGTGAGACCAATGTTTGTCCACACCTGTAGCATCGTCCCATTAGCCCCTGCTGGTAGATGTCATAAATACACACTTTGGCTGCAAAGAGCGTCTTTCTAAATGGACCCTTTTCACAGATGGTGATGACATGTTTCAACAGCTATTAACATTGTGACATTGACGTTAACATCTAGCAAACTTTTTTTAGATTTTCAATTTTAAAAAAATTATGTACATCTATGACACTATAATTTGTGATTTATTATCTCTGCATTCAATTATAGAAAACTAGTTAACGATGCTACAGCGTCTTTCTAACACAATGGCTAAGGCAGTGATGGGAAATTTGACATCTTTCGCTCTTCTGACCAAAAATCTCTCAATATTTTTTTTCTACTTCTGGAAGTCATGGAAATGCTATTGTCAATGTTTTTTTTTGCTATTGGGGCTAATGGGAATGCAAAGTTTATATTTCTTGTAGGTTTCATTCACCACATTAAATGATGACTTCCGCTTCTATGAACCCTGGAAATGTGAAAAGGGTCCATAGAAGGCCATTCAAAATAGTAGACTTTTCTGACTTTTCTGACTTTCTTTCTGAGCAGCATTATGTTTCATATTATAGATGACAGTCGCAGCTCTAGTGAAGGGTTTGGGACTGTATGCGTTCTTGTGTCTTCAATCAATCAGTGTTGTCACAATATCATTTTTTTAGCAGAGTGATTAGTCACAATTAGACACATGGCATTCATGGCTCAGATGATTGGCTCAAAAAGCTGTGATTTCCATGAGTTACGTATTTCCCAGTTTTTCTACAGCAGTCGAGCTTTGATATAAATGGCACTGCTAACAGATAGTTTTCTCCAGGTATTATAAAATGTATAGACAATAGAGAGACAACAGGAAGTGATGGAGAGAACAGGATCAACAAATGACAGACTGATTCAAACTTGCATTAGACAAATAATCATCAAAAATAATGAGTGTTAACTGCCATGTCATGGTTCAGATTCATTGTGATGAACATGATATGACTTTTTATATGTCCTCTTTCCTTTTTGTCTTCTGTCTTCTGCCATCATTCCAAGAAATTAAACTTTGTTTTTGAAAGTTTCTAGACTTGCAGGACAGCATCTATAATGGCTAAATTCAGCCCTGACGTAATGTTTTACCTTTTGGTGTTTACCTTTATTACACAATAAGAGCTTTTCTTAAGAGGAGGTTTTCCTATATGTGAGTTTGAGATGTCATATAAAAATAAAACATTGGGATGAAAAATTATTTGGAAAGCTTTAAATTATTCAGAGGGTTTGTGTGTGGTGAGGCTTCCGGTGAATTCAGTTTTACTGTAGGACAAAAAAAAACATGCGTGACAGGCATTTTTGATGACGTGGAGTTCTAAGGGTTTGTAATGTAATCCCTGCAAATTTTGGATTTGAATATCGTTCCCTAGATCTTGTGTCACTCTGATAACAGGAAAGGTGAAAGCAAGATTGAGAGGACGATAAGAATGTGTTGGTTTGGTTTGGTTTGGTTTGTTTTCACAGGAAAGAGGAAGTGGTTTATGCTTGATGATCTTCTATAAACCAAGTTGTTTTACGCCCCGTTCAGACTACACGATTTTTTTGTCGGTTACGACAATCACTGTGTCAGATTATGCGATTTTGATTCATAAAATCTTGTCGTGTCGTGAACAAGAAACATGTCAGACTATACAATGCTACCCGACCATTCATCGCATGCCGTCATTAACAACGTGCCTGCTGTCATCAATAGCGCAAGACAAGACAGAAGGTGCTATGAGCGTAAACAAACAATGGCTAGCAAACAGTGTGTTTTGCCCTGTCTTGTCATCAGAAAAGCCCAAAAAAGAAAGAAAACCTGACAATGGACACAAATCTGGATGGCATGAAGAGGATGCTATGGACTGTCAAAGAGAACTGAGGTAAAATAGTTTTTATTTTACCTTTTTTCACTGTGTCGCGGTAGGCCCTCATCATAAATACAGGAGTATTGTTGCCGTAGCTCCACGAACATTTTCCTCTATTGTAAAATTACACCTAGCAGGACCGATACCATTGTCTCCCTTTCGTTTCGGCATGTTTTAAAGCTTGTACAAAGGCGCTTCTGTGCTCCTATTGGCCAGTGTCATAGCTGTGATGGAACTTGTCATGTACGATGGGAAAAAAAATTAAACATGCTAGTCTTTCTGTGTTGACGTCGTAAAGCATCGCAGAGGCGTTGTGCACTATGACACACTACACGAGATGAAACGATTGAATCGTGCGTCCCAACGCCCATTGTCGTATACGAATCCCCACGACACCCTACGTCAAGCAGATCGTGGCAAAATCGGGCTAAAATCGTGTAGTCTGAACGGGGCTTTAAATGCCTGATCAAGGCCATGGCAGCTCTTGCTTGGGCATATGGGGGTCTCTGGCTGTCTCCCAACACCGCTGACAAGTAACTTCCTCTTTAAAGGCCAATTCACACTATACCTGGTTTTGTCTTACCAGTGTGTTACACCTGTTGGTGTCTTTTGCCATTGGTCGGCGCTTGTTTTCACCGATTAAACGTGTTGAATCAGTGTTTGTTGGATCTTGGAATGTCTGAGAAATTATGTACTGTACTCTGTCGGCTGTCAGCGTTGGTCTGCGTCTTTTGTGTGAATTGACCTTAACAGTCCTCATACGAAAGAAAAAGGACAAATGAGATACCTTTGTTTCTGCTAGACAGTAATACAATTAAATTTAGAGACCTTTGTCTCTAAGTTTAGATTTGCAACTATAGTGTGTAATCAAAAGTCAGATTTTGGCATGAACATTTCTCATTCAATTTTCCAAGACCTATGATCTCCTAAAGAATTCTAGGAGAAACATTTGAGACAAAGCTGATAATTACATGAAACATAACTGAGAAGCCTCTCTGAGCAAAAACATGTTCCTCTGGGCTAGCGTGTGGAAACAGAAGGTCAAGTATTCATTCTCCATGTTGCACAAAGCAATGAAATTTGAAACCTGTTCAGACCAATTTATGTCCTGCAGATAATATATCATTACCATAAAAGGATATGACAGATAAATCTGAACTATTAGATTGGACTATCAGCTCCTTTTTTATATTACAGCCAAGATCTTACAACAGAAAGCAAAGGAATGTGAACAGGACGTCACAGGTTGAAAGGGCAAAAACATAATATTTGTTTCAGCACAGCAAGAATGAAACTCTTTTATTTCCATATAAACACTTAAAGGTGGATTCTACAAGTTAACACCAAATAAACCAGTCATATTTGTCTGAGGGTTGTAGCGTCTGGACCAATCAGACACGCCATTTTTCATTTGATTTAACAAATCAAAGTTGACCCTGAGAGGTCAAGTAAATATCTACAGCGGATCTAAATATTTATAATTAATTATAACTAGTTATGATTAATTATTCATATTTCCCCATGAGCTGATTCGCTACAGGGTGATAATATCTGATAAAGAAAATGATTCTCCACATCCTGTTTAGAAATGACTTTAGACTGGTCCAACATGCAGTAAGTGTAAGATATTATCAAGCTGAGGTATTCACACAAGCACAAGGGTTTCTAATCTCTCCTGCATGTGTCTCTCATGTGTGTCCCTGTTCCTTTATTCTCATGGTGATAAATAAACAAACAATCCAAGAGAGATAGGCAGAAAAACATACAGAGAGATCTCTGCTGGAAATGTTCTTGTATTCCTGGAACACAGGACAGCTTTTCATCAAACACCACAAACATGAAACAAAAACAGTCCCACAGCTGTTTTCCACACTGATCCAGAGGAATATTTTATCGCTCAGAGGTTCCTCGTCCATAGCTCAGGACACTTAAAAAAATCTGTCATTTACTCATGACCTCATGATGTTTCAAATTGAACTCATTAATTTAAAAAATGGTGTAGAAATAGTTTTCACTCAGAGATCGATTGTAAATTTCACAATTCATTACAAAGAAATGGAATTTTGAAGTAGAAAGACTGAAACAGTATTTTCTTGTAAATTGTACTAGAGTAATCTTTGTTTACTGAAAATAAATCATTTCTACAGCTGCTGAACTTGAACAAATCAGTCTTTTGAGTCGGTTCTTTTCAGTGAAATCAGACTGATGCTATTCTCAGGTTCAACTCTTGATTGATTTGGTCGCATATGGGCATGGAATGACATGAGTGTGATAAATAATTATTGCTTTTATAGTCTTAACTTTGTCTGAGATATTTGTCCTAGTTTATTACAAATAAGACATGTTTTTAAATGCAGTAAGAGTTATAATATTATAGCCCAGCATAGCCAAGATAATTTGTTTATGGAAAAATTTGATGAGTTCATCTCTGAGGTATAATTTCAGACTTATGAGCAAAGTGTGGCATATTCTTTTACCACCAGGGCTGCGTTTCACAAAAGCATCATGAAATAAGTCGATCGTAGAGACCATTGGTGGCAATGGATCTACGATCTACTTAGGTTTACGATGCTTTTGGGAAATGCAGCCCAGGTCTGTTTGAAGCTGGAAGGATTTGACACTGGGCAGACAGATGTGTTCACGCCTAAGGTTGGCCTGAGGGTGAGGTGTATACCTATCTGCTATACTTTGGACAGAAGCACACCTTGAAACACTTGCCGTTCTTGTCATGTTTGCTCTTGTTATGCAGGTGATGTTAAGGTAAATGACTTGGTTACCTTGATCAAGGCATCTGAGACATGCAAAAACAACTGCCCAAACATGTTGTGCTGACAAACGTGAGATTGCTGATGCAGCGATAATGCTGTTTTTAAATTATGCTTAATTCAAATATAACCACTTATATTCATTCCCAGATTAAAGGATGACAATTTAATCTTCATTAGTTAGCTTTGATGTTGTGGGTACAAAATGCTCCTAAGCGCCTTACACATAATGTGCCAATTCTCCATATCACTGTGTACCCCCCTCATTTACACACACACAGACACACTCATTAAATGATGTTCTTTCTAAGAGCAAAGAGCAGACTGGTCTCCAGTGCTCTACGAGAGAAGAGGGGAATGATGGGTAAACATATGGGTCATGTGATGCAGGCCACGGTGAACTGTGAAAGTGTCAATTCAGCCGAACAACACTTTCAGCCCATCTGTTTGTTCTCTCGTTTTCTCCTTCATTATTTATTAATGGATGGATATGACCTCGTTCTGCAGCGGAGAATTTAAACATCAGTCCATTTGTTGCCCAACTACGGCTGGCCTAGCAATATAGCTAAATAATATCTCTATATTTTTCTCAATATCTATCTGTCTATCTATCTACACTTTTTAATGTTATATTTTGTAATATTGGCATTTTATTTTTGTACTACGATTTTTTGTACACTGCCTCCCTTGCCTTGTCTGTATGTGTATATATAGATAGATAGTTTTTTTTTTAATCAAATGTACATACAGTCACATTTTCTTGGTTAAATAAACTTACACTATCAGAAAAAGAAAAATATATATATTTTATATTTTTACATTAACAATGTAATCAATATTCTATTTATTAAAGTCAAGTATGAATCTCATCAAGTTAGTGTTTTTAAGTACTTTACATTTATTTCAAAATAATAACTCAAGGAAGTAACAATTTAAACAATATATTTTATTATCGCGTGAACCAATCACAGCCGAACATAACCAGTCATATCCAATCATATCTCGATGGAGCCTCCTCTCACATGATTTTCCCCATTCATTCTCAATTACCCCCCACCAAACCCACCACATGCTTTAGGGGGTCTGTTAAAACTCAATGGGCTCAGGGGAGGCGTGAGAGACTGTTACTCCCACTGTTACTTTACCTGCTGGTGTCGCTGTTGGACAATGTTTCTTTAGAAAAACTGTTAAAGGTAAGTAATTTCTTTTTCTCATATAAAGATTGTGGTGATGGCAACATTGTGTGTCTTTCAATTTGTTTCCATCTATCACATCCTGTTTTCCTCTGTTACTCTCCTTCTGGTTTTCCTCACAGACTATGAAGCTGAACATTTGGCCTAAATTAATGCATCAAACACACACACACACAGCAGCTCATATACCGTAACCAGCTAATTGCATAATTACTCTCAGCTTTCTGCCTGTTCTTTGAGTATATATGTGCGCGTGTGTGAGTGTGTGAGGGAGCAAGAGAACAGAATTATGTGTTAATAAGTATACGTGTGTACGTGTGAGAGACTAATTACGTGTTAATAAATTTATTTGTGTGAAAGTAAGTGTTTGTGATGGTGTGAATATTTGTGTGTGCATAAGCATGGAAGATTATGAGTACATGAAGTATGCGTGTGCATGAACACTTCTATGTCATGACCTACATGCATTTAAGTGGGTTTGCATGTGAGTACTGTTTGTGTATATGAGAAGTTGTACTCACTGTCTAAGCATTGACCACATTCGGTCTGGGTGGCCCCACACTCCTTGACCACTCCCTCTCCTGGAGGACACAGCACACAGCACTCCCCATCTTGAGTGAAACTGCCCGACTCACACTCATCGTCTATGGCCCGCTCCAGCTTAGAGCCAAACACCAGCCCAACCTACAGAAAGAAAGAAATGACATTATTATTCCATCTCTCTAGGTGTCCACAGGTTCCTAGTCTCCAATTACCCATAAACCCCTGAGATATTTTGATGTTAATACGTTAATTAAAGTGCTTGCAAGACAATATAGTCATATTGATATTCCTTAAATGCTATTTCCTTCTTATTCTCCACCATTTGCTGCAATTAATTCAGCCTGAACCACCTACAAACTCCATTTAAATGTTGTTTTGCAGATAATTTAATTTCTTTATTTGTTTTAGGATTAGATTTGGTTGTGGTTATTGTGAACTTAAATGTTAAATAAATATATATATAAGCATATAAAGTTATATAAAGAAAAATATAAACAAAAAAGAAAATCTCCCATTGACTTTAATTTTGCATATTGAATTGTGACAGCTGACAGAGGACAAGAATCATGAAAACTGTGATTCTAAAGTTAAGTTTACACAAAACTTTTTAGTCATATTTATTTATTTATTTGTTCTGGATTTTTAGAATTTGTATCGGTTTTCCAGTACAAATATCTAAACATTTTTAAATTTGTATACATTTACTTAGGAAGTATTATGACTTAAGATATATTTAAAAATACCAGAATTACGTTTATGCTTAAAACAAGAAAAAATATCGGTAGCACTTTATTTTACAGTCCTGTTCCACATGTACCTTGTACTTATTATGGTAATTACAATAACTGGGTAAGGTACTAACCACAAACCTACCCCTAAACTTAACCTTAACCCTTAACCTTAACCTAATTACTTTCTTAAGTAAGTACACTGTAAGTACATCTAAGTGTGCATACTTTAAAATTTCAACCTAAATATCTGCCAATGACCTTAATTCAAAGGGAAAACAAATTCATGTTTCTTACTACATTGGCAGATATTTTGTCACGTTGTAAGCAAAACTTTTTAATTTAAAAACTTTTATTTATTTATTTATAGAAAATAAAATAAATAATTTACTTCTCAAGTAGATATTTGTACTGGAAAAGATCTTTTGGCAGTGTATTTTACTTTTTCCAGTTAATCTCTCTCATGGTCCATAAACTCCTTCATATTTGCTGCATATGGGGACTACAGTTTGGTAACAGCTGCATCACAGCATATTATGCTGATTGTATTTCACTGGTGTGTCCAAAAGCTGGGGAATGCTGAACAAGATGAGACAGGCAGTTGGAGTTATACATATGTCTACTGCATGTCCAGCTGTTTCTCTCGTATTGTCGTGGGTACGATTACACATAATTTACACAAAATTTACACATTGAGGTCTCACAGATCAGAGTCCGCAGACCCTCTTAAATTCATGTTTCTTACTACATTGGCAGATATTTTGTCTCGTTGTAAGCAAAAACTTTTTAATTTAAAAACTTTTATTTATTTATTTATAGAAAAGAAAATAAATAATTTGCTTCTCAAGTAAATATATCTTGATTTAAGAATATTTAGATATTTGTACTGGAAAAGATCTTTTGGCAGTGTATTCTACTTTTTCCAGTTAATCTCTCTCATGGTCCATAAACTCCTTCATATTTGCTGCATATGGGGACTACAGTTTGGTAACAGCTGCATCACAGCATATTATGCTGATTGTATTTCACTGGTGTGTCCAAAAGCTGGGGAATGCTGAACAAGATGAGACAGGCAGTTGGAGTTATACATATGTCTACTGCATGTCCAGCTGTTTCTCTCGTATTGTCGTGGGTACGATTACACATAATTTACACATAATTTACACATTGAGGTCTCACAGATCAGAGTCCGCAGACCCTCTTTACCCAAGACATCTATTAGCCCTACCCTTCCACTATGTGCTTCCTCTTTCACAGGTTTTGATCTGTTTGTTGAGTATTGTCAGTAACCCAAGGGGTCAAAAACATCTGTACACGCAGGGATGGGCAGTATTTCAGATACATGTATTTAAAATACGTATTTGAAATACAAAATACTATTTTGTATTTTAAAGCCTTTGGAAAAAGTCAGATGTAATTTGTATTTAAAAACATTTAAGATGAGTATTTTTGTATTTTCAAAATACATAAAATACTCTGTGCCAGTCAACCTCTTTATCAGGTTGCTGATTTTGTGTATCAACTAGTTCAGACACGCCCCTCCCCCCAACCTCAACATTCATGCATGTGAGCTGCAGCTGTACAACTCCATTCAGCATTGGGTGAGGGACTTTTCTGGAATAAGAGAAGGTGAGGATGTCATGTCAATTGTACTTGTTGATTAAAGTTAAAATAGTGCATCATTTGCCTTCAGTTAACATGAAAGAATAAAAGAGCACCAGCAAAGGAAAAAAATAGCGTTAGCCAATCAGTTTTGATAGTTAATTGGTTGTTGTTTTTTATTATAAGTGCAGTATGCCGCGAAAGCAAATTCAAATTCACACTCACACGTTGGCAGGCAGTTTTTTGTGCGCACACTCCAAGACGAAGTGGAACTCAGACAAGTAGACATACACTTTTGACTTAAAGGGGTGGTTCATTGCGATTTCACTTTTTTAATGTTAGTTTGTAATGTTGCTGTTTGAGCATAAACAATATCTGCAAAGTTACGAAGCTGAAAGTACAATGCAAACGGAGATATCTGTCTTTTAAAATTCTGGCAGTTTAATGCCTACAAAAACGCCTGGTATAGAGACTACAACGAGTTACTTCCCGGGTTTGTGACATCACAAACCCAGATAAACCCCGCCCTCGGGAAAAGGCAACAAAGGGGGCGAGGCCGGTCACAAATGTGTATAAAGCATTACTGCATGTTAGGCCTGGGTGATATGACAATACATATCGTGGCAATGATATAAAGTGTGAATCGACTGAACTTTTCTAAATCGTTTACATAGACAGGCCTATCGGGGTAAGCGAATATATCCATGCAGCTTTTAGTAGGCAGGAATTATTGGAACGTTGGAGTGGAAAAGCATGAATGAATGAGCAATAGAAAGTGATGTACTTGGTGCAAAGTGGAACGCTGACAAGTAGTTCTACACTTTTGACTTAAAGGTCTTTTCACACGGGACGCGGCAAGCGGTGGAATCACCGCCCAGCTCCCGATTTCTGTCGTAGTGGAAGCGTTTTGTGCAGTTGAAGCCTTGTTTATACTTTCGACTGGCTCTACTCCACGAACCTGCTGACTGCCCGCTCCTCCCTAAATGGACGAGGCTTTTATACTTGATGCGCTCGCCATTGTATAATTCTGTGAAACGACAGGGGGCGACTCGGAGTAATTGTTCTCCAAACCATCAGAGAGCAGCGGAGAAAGTTTGCCAAGTCGTTTTTCAAACAATAATTTTGTGAGAAGTTTATGAATAAATGGATTTCTTCACATATATAAACTGATAAGGCTGTGGGTCATTTTGGAGGACACGTGAAAATGTGAAAGTACACTGTGTAAACCCACACAAAATAATCAAATCGTGTAAAACCCAGTAAACTTGAGATTATGACTTGTGACATTAGAACGAAACATACTGTTTGAATATGATAACATATGTATAACACTAAATTGAACAATACTGATTGAACAATACTGATTATTGATTACAATACTGATTCAAACACCGATGAATGGTACACCACAAAAAATA
>NW_015647041.1:124499-136079 GCF_001515625.1 Sinocyclocheilus rhinocerous
ATATATATATATATTTATTTTTTTTATTTTTTTTGCATTCAGAATAGGTCCAGATAGATTTCAGCCTATAGGGTTGCTTACATTGGATGGCCAATTTCACATGTATTTAAATACTGTATTTGTATTTAAATACATTTTTCCACATAGTATTTAGTATTGTTATATTAAATACGTTTTCATGTATTTATGCCCATCTCTGTGTTCACGCAGGCACTGTAAGAGGTGTTTATGGACTCGTTTTGTCTCAGACGACAGATGTGTGTGTGTGTGTGTGGTGTCTTTAAGAGGACTTGGAGGCTCATTAGTGAGGACGCAGACTTCACTTTGATTTAATTTACTACTTTACTACTACTAATTTACTACTACTCTCTCTATAGGTTCGATCTGGTCATGTGATCACGCTCAGTGCTAATATGTGATGTGTTTTATGTGAATTCTTCAGTTTCTTCATTAAAGTGTCCCAAGACTTGAACCAAAGCAACCAGAGATGAATAACATTACAAAACCTTGATTTGAACAAAAAAGTGTGAACTTTTTTTTTTTGTTTGTTTAAGAACTAATCCAATTAAGTGTTGTGAATTATGTACAGAAGTTCAATCAAATATTACAGTATATACATATAATTTTTACTTTTTATTTTATTTTTACTTTTCAAGCTGAAAGGTGTACATTTTTAAGCAATTAAACACATTTTTAATAATGAACTTGAAACGTGTGACTGCTGTATCAACATATATCATATCGTAATCTCTGAGCTCAGAGTAGGTTTGTTTTGAAAGGTTTATGCAATATCATTAAAATCTATTCCTCTGTGGTGTAAATGAATGGCATTTTTACTTCTGGAACCCTACTGTTGTGCTCTATTGAGGACTAAGTGGGCCTTGTAGAAGCATTTCTCTTTAGTATAGCTGTGAAAAGAAACAGATTCATTCATTAATCTGTGGATTCCAGAGCATTTTAAAGACATAGTCACAAACAAGCATACGTGCACACACACACACAGGGTAATTAAACTCACATCACATTTTTCATCTTGCATTCATTAATGAATTAGCATATTCTCTCTCTCTCTCTCGCTCACACACAAACATCCTTTAATAGAAACCATAGCACGTTACAAGTTGTAACAATTACATACAATTCGGTCAGGTCGTCACCATCTAGACTCCCCACAGTCAAAGCAAAAAGAGAAAACCTCTCTGATTTCCTGCACATTTTCCCTAAAACATCACCTCTTGTTCCTAATCTTATCTACCTTCCTAGCCTCTCTCTCATACACTCTCTTTGCCCTTTAAAACTCCTCTTTCTGCCCTCCTCCTCCTCCCCCCTCATCCATATCCTCTCTCGTTCTCATTCAGAAACAGATGCACAAGTACAGCAGCCAACTCACCCCCTCATTTACTCTCTCTCTCTCTCTCTCTCTCTCTCTCTCTCCTCCTTTTTTTCTCTCAATTTGCATTCGCTTGAGTAAACTTGCCAATGAGTTAACTTGGCATGCTTTAATGGACTCCCCAGTATGGAGCATGCCCGATGCTTAAGACATGTGAGCAAAGAGTATGTGTGTTCGAGTGTCTGTGGATTTACTTAGCTGTAGTTTGGGAACTAAATTAATGTGTCAAATCTGACTAAATTTCCCTCTGGTCAAGTCCAGGAATGTTCTCAATTGGAAAATCAAATAATGGGTTATATGGTTTGTCCTCATTTACATACTGTATAGGCTATTTAGGCCCTATCATTACTGTGCTTTTCAGTGATCTGCACCTGTCCGTACAGCAGTGCTATGCACCGGCCAGGAAATGCTACTGAACTTTAATACCATCAAACATCAAGGCTCAACATGCTATCACTTTTTTCACCACCAATTAGGCTGTTTCTGTCCCCGCCAGATCTCTTGTAAGATGCACCAGCAGCATAACCCCTTCACACAGCTGTAAGATCACATCCAGACGGAGCGCTGCTGGCTCATGTGTCGGCGGAGATTCTTCACCTGGATCAAACTCAATTGCTGGCTCCGTTTGGCATTTTGCAAATCAGATCACTGAAAAGAGGTCACGATGTAATTGTGTTTAGTCAAGAGTGTGTGCATGCTTAAATTGATTTGGTCCGTGTTACACGAGACTGGAGGTGGTGAGGGTCACATAGGGCACTCGGTAGGGGACCCTCAGGGTCACATGCTTACGCACTTTGAGTTTCTCACCCTGAGCATCAGACGTATCCCTTACAAAAATGTACCATGATAAGTTCACGCCAAAAATACCACAGATAGTTGTCTACAGTGTATGTGGCACCACTGTCATCATCAAAAAAAAAAATTTAAAGACAAGATTCTGAAAACTTCTTACGTTGAGATCCTGTAGTCCCCATATGCAGCAAAATATGAAGGAGTTTATGGACCATGACAGTGATTAACTGGATATTATACTATACTACTTGGTGAAAACTATGATTACTTTGGTAATTCTTATTATACTTACTGTGATTAATTCTGTACATTCTTGCCCATAGTCCTGTCGGTCTAAATACCTACGCAAGGTACGAATTATGGGTTTAATTGGAGGTGAAGGATCTTATAAAATTAAATTTGTAACCTACTTTTAATTTTATATATATATATATATATATATATATATATAATGTAGTATAGGCTATGTAAGTATCAACAAAAGTTACTCAGGGCATGTATTTTCACCTGGCGCTCGCGAACATAAATCGTTTGCTCAAGGTCGTAACTATGGCAACAGAAGCAATTTCCGATCATTATCAGACCGAACATTAACAAAACATAAATAACGTCATTGCGTATGATTTAATTATAGATTTAAATATCGCAAATATATCACAAAAAAACGTTAGTGTTTCCAAAACTCTTTAAGGCGTTTGAATTGCCAAAGACAATTTCTGGTTGTTGAAGATGCACTTAAACTGATCGCCCCACGAAAATTACCTACAGGAATTCCTTTAAAAATAGGCTATTGATTCCCCTGAAAGTCATTATAATACGGACACTGGAAACACATAGTAAAACTCCATTATATGGGCCGCTAAAATAAGCTAGTATGTGGCAAACATTAAACGAATGAAGCCGGTCGAATCCATAGACGGTTAAGTGCCAGGGATGAGAGGTTTTTACTATTTTTTCCTTTTCACCTCCTTACTTCCGATATTTTTTCCACATGTTCCAGTGTTTATGAAACACATGCATATGCACATGAATACATGTGTTGTAAATATGGCTCTGAAATTTCCGTGTGTAAGTGAGTGCTTTTATAGAAGCAGGTTGGTGCACTGCAAAGATAATTTTCTCAATTATCTAATTTTGAATTTAGTACAATATCTTATCATATTGGCAATTTTTAACCCTATAAAGCCTTCTGTATCATTTTTGATACAAAGTCTGTAAATTATTAATGTGATCAAATCTTTACTGTAAAACGTGTTGTACACAATCTTGTGCATGCCCTCTGTCACCTGATAAATAGTTTATACTTATTTTTAGCACGTAAAAGGCCTTTTAGTGTAATTCTAAAAATGCTTAGCATAAAACTTTCAAAAGTCTTGTTACATTTATTTAAGCAGCAAACTTAATTTAAGATATATTCTCTGGGGGGACACTGCGATGGGGCTTCGGAAACTGACCGTCTATTTTACAATTGTTAAAGAGGATTCCAAATATCTGTTTAGCAGTTATGGGAAAACTGCTTTTTATCTTTCAGAGCAATGTTTATATGGCACAAAAACAATGAGGATCTCAATTAGGCTGACATCATTTATATACATTTGAACACATCCATTTATACTACCTCTAGATAACATCATAATTTATATAAACAATGAAAAGTTTATAGTGATGAAACAGTGAAATGGTAGTTTCAGAGTTTGCGTTCATTTACGATGGACACCTGTCAGTTACAACCAGTGAGGGGATTCAAATGATATAAATGCATGTGACAATGAATCTTTAGCTAAACAATTTGGATTCCAGTCTAACATCATCTTCACTTTTACAATCTGGATAGTAGATGTTTTGAAGTCTGAAGTGTAAATTACAATAGATCTGCTATCCCTGGGATCATGTGGCCATTCGGAAGCAGTTCTTCATCGATCTGTTAATTTATCAATAATCCACATCCTACATTGTCAAAGACGACCACCACTACCCCTTTACACACACACACACGCACACACACACACACATACACACACACACACACACACACACTTGAATTAACTCACTCTCTGAAATTAAGACATCACAGAAAGAGCTTTGTGATCGATGGATAACAAGCAAGCAGTCAGGAAAGACAGCAAGATCAGCCTCTTTTTTCTGCCAGTGCAATTAATTCAGTCTGGATAATGAATCCAGTCAGGATAAAATTAAATCTGTCCAGATATATTGATGTTCCTTAGCGTTAGAGACATAAATTAACAATGTAATACTCATAATGCACAGTTTGTATTTGAACAGTTTTTTATTGATTTTAATTGTCTTTGTATCATCTGTCTCTATCTATTCTGTTTTAACAATAACACAGGTTAAATGGTTCTGGTATTATGACTGATGTCTTAGTGCAATCAGAATAGACAGTATGTGTTTTATAGTATTATCCTGCTTTATATTTAATGATGTAGCTATTACCGTTGCTGTCTTGTCTCTTCAAAACCCTCTCTCCCCTGAGAAAGGACAAGTATGTCCAGATGGAGACCTATGACTCTCATTATGGCAGATTACATGCACCGCATGCCTATACTGAAAATAGTACACGGCCGTTACATTTGATCTCTGTCAGTAAATATAGATAAACGGTGACATGACTATATGCTATATAAGTATGAATATACGAGTCAGCCATCTATCATGGCTCCAGTATCAACTGACCTGCTTTATCATGAGTCAGCAAAAAAAGCAACATTCACAACCCATTTTGCCAACATGTGTTCAATCTAGCATGAAAAAAAAATAGAATTCTTTAGTTCACTCTTTGATCTTCAACCATAGTGTTCATATATTCATGCATTGCTTGCTTTAATATCATCACAGTCCATTGTCATTGAGTTAATTGACAGCAGAAGCAATAAAACAGAAGATTTTAATTGGCATTGTGGAAGGGAACTCTTGAGAAAACTTGAGGGAGTGTTAGCAGATTGGCAATTACTTGATGGACTGTCTTACAAATATAAGAAGACATTTTTCATTGTTGCTATACACATATTGATTTTGTAAATGGTTGCACGCAGGTCCTTTCAAGCCGACGGTCTGTTCTCATGACAGATATGGATCATGCACAAACCTATTTAAAAAGTTGTGAATATGGGAGCATTGCCAGTGTTATCCTGAATGCATGCAGCTCACACAAACTTCTGGGTTGCAAGAGAACTTGTGGCTTCATCTGATTGTACATTCTTGTTCATCATCAGTTCATAAAATGCAGCTTGTGATTCCCGAAGGTTGAGCATAATGAATCTGCTGAGTGTTCACTAGTGTTGCTATATTTGGATGGGGGAAAGAGCAGGTTATATTAAACAATCAGCTGACACTGTCTATAAGCAACATTAAGACTGTTATTGCCATATATACAACAGAATCTCTTAATGTTTAACACTCCCAGCACACACAGTCAGTGTTGGGAAGGTTACTTTGGAAATGTAATAGGTTACAGATTACAAGTTACCCTATTTAAAATGTAATAGTAGTGTAACTTTTTCAATTACTTTATTAAAGTAATGTAACTGATTACTTTTGATTACTTTTTGATTACTTTTATAAATTTCTGTACAAAGAGCTGAAGATGAATACTCTCCAGATAAAAATGCTTCCAACTGCTGCCTGTTACAAATAATCCACACAACAGATGTGGAGTTTTCCCACCCGGAAAGCTATGCCTCTGTGGTTCCATCCATATGACAGACGGATCTAAAGCATGCCGACTCCATGATGCCATTTGCTTTGCCAGTTATTGCAAACCTGCAACAGAAAAGGGTCACCAGCAGCAAAATGTGGTGGTCATGTCCTATCCTGCATTGTGGCTCAGTGCCAAAGCGATGAGTGAGTGCATTCACAGACAGTGAAAAAACAAAAATCGCTCACTTTGGTTGCTCATAGACGTTCATACTCCACTGCACTATCCAATGTTTTAGAGGGCTGACCATGGTCTCCATTATTACCGATAGTCTCACCTACATCAATGCTCATTGCTCATTTGCATGAAGTTTGGCTATGATTATTTTTATTATTTATAACACTTAAATATACATTTTTTAATTATAACACTAAAACTGTCTTTATTGCCTTGACATATGGGAGTGACGGCCAATTTAACATCTTTATCTTTTGACCAATGCAATCAATCTTTCAAAAAATGTTTCCCCTTTTTTGGAAATTCGTTTGCTATTGGGGCAAATGGGAATGCAAAAAAATATATTTGTTGTAGTTTCCGTTCTTGACTATAGATATTTCCCAAGACAACCTATTTACCTATGACGACTTCTGCTTCTGAGAACCATTGAAATGTGAAAAGGGTCCATTAATCTTTCTTCAACAAGCTGCACAATGTGAAGGATCATATTTGAATATGCAAAAACACTTTGTAGTTCGATTATATCTGTGCATGTAAATATACTTCTGTGTGCAGACGAGTGTTGCTTTTAGTTGGAGAGAAAGAAAAATGTGCATGTGAACATTTATATTCACCACATGAGAGAGAACATCACCTGTGATTGGTTACTGGAAAGGAATTAAACTTGGTTAATATGCCTTCTTTCTGTGTGTGTGTGTGTGTGTGTGTGTGTGTGTTTGTACATGATTTTCTATACATGGGGACTTAAACCTGAATACACACCAACTCATGGGGACATTGAGGACCCCATGGGTACAGAAGCTTATAAATCATACAGAATGAGGGTCTTTTTTAGATTGTAAAAATGCATGCAGTTTCCTGTGAGGTGTGGGTTTAGGTGTAGGGTTGGTGTAGGGCGATATAAAATACAGTTTGTACAGTATAAAAACCATTACGCCTATGGTGAGTCCCCACAAGGATAGTGAACCAGACATGTTTGTGTGTGTGTGTGTGTGTGTGTGTGTGTGTGTGTGTGTGTGTGTGTGTGTGTGTGTGTCTGTGTGTCTGTGTGGAGTCAAGCCAAGCTGTAGGAGAGTGGGAGAGTATCTTAAAAGCACATACATTACCATCTGTTTCATTCTAACTGTTTATCATGCTGTCATTTTCTAGGCCCCCTTATACCTTATCTGAAAAACAGGATAGAAGGAGGAATTTGGTGAGTGATTAACCCATCAAAGTCACATCATTGCTTATGTTCTCTTCTGTGCTTCTATGTCTTTATAACTTTCCTATCTCTGGGTCTTGCTTTGAACTTTCTCTCTTTCTCTTTCTCTCTTTCTCTCTCTCACACACAAATTCAAGTTCATCCAGTCACTGCAATTGATTACATGCAGTCTGATGAAATGTTGTCTCTTTTGCTTTGCCATGCAAAATAAAGTGGTTTACACAGATGGTACAATAATGAAAATCATCGTATTTTTAGCTGTACATGTGGTTTGCTCTTATTTGTGCTGATGAAGCCACATTTTTGGCCACCTCAGTTCAGATCAGTGTTCTCAACCTAAAACATGGTGTGAGGAGAGTAATGCAAGATATAGGCAAAGACTGTGATTGGCTGATCATGCTGTCAACGGCATAACGCCCATTTACAGTATGATGTTCATGTTCATAACGTATACTCAGACTCTCCTGCCTGCTTCAAAATGGTGAAAATGGTCTAATTACAAAGTAAACAACTCAACCACTTAGACACCATCACTTTTCATCATGTCTGAATCTAAATGACCCTGAAATGACATGAAACACAAAATGATCTTTAAGTACATTTGTTAATAAATAAAATAAAGCTGCACCTCCATTCCTGTGTCCATCAGTGCAAGAATTGAATGGCTAATAACCAAACAAAAAGTGAATATTCATAATAATAACAGTTTTGTTGCGAAAATACTCTGTAAAAAATGATTTGTCAAAATTGTAAATAAAACAAAGATTATTGGAGTACTATTTCAGTCTTTCTACATCAAAATGTTACATTTAATAAAATATTGCTGTTTCTTTGTAATTAATTGTGAAAATTGCTGAAAATTACGTCAATTTTCTGAAGGAATCTTTTTTACTCCAAGTTTCTTGTAATGTAAAAGTTATTTACGCAAAAACATACTGAAACTTTGATGCAATTTGGTTTTATTAAAAAATGTTAATACAACAAATGGTCTGCTATTATCTCTTTATAGACGCTACCACACTAAATATAGTCATGTTTATTGTATTGGGTTGTCACTTGATAACCAGTATAAAATCTGAGTCCTGAATCAAAAGCAGTTGAGATTCTCAATAGGAGAAGATAACAATCATAAATATCAGAAACCGACAGCAGAGCTTTTGAGTCTCAATCAGACAAACAATTATACTTCCTCTTCAGGAGTTAAATCAGTTCAGCATATTGCTACAATCTATTATCCTAAACTTCTCTATTGTGTATGATTAATTATTTGACCTCTGTTTGATGACTGGATAAAGGTTTTATTACAGAGCTCATGATATCTTATTCCATGACTGAAAGTTCACGCATGACATGTAGCCTAGTAATTCTTTGAATCGGTCGTTTCTATTGTGTTCCGGACCATTTACTCCCAATTTGAGCCATAAGGAGAATACGCACATATACACACACACATATATATATATATATATATATTCACACTCCCATATGAGCACTGAAGAATGTTTTTAGTAAGATATATTTTTGGCAGTCCCTCCAGGTCATCAATTTCGTTTGCAGTCAGACATATATTGAGATGCAACACGCTGAGCCCTTTACAATGGAGCATAAACTTTTCGACTTCATTATTTATGATTAGTCTTAAGGAGAATCAGCACAGTGAACCTATAAGGCAAATATGCCAGGATAATATATAGTATGGGATTTTATTTACCATCTGTGGAAGGTGTACGCATCTGACTGTGTTTTGCACAGGAAAGGTAAGATGTTTGAATCTGATATCTCACACACATTCACACAGAAAAAAAAACTGAATGGCATTGTGGTCCAGTATACTATCAGTGAAACGGTTATTAATATCAAATCAATTTCTAAAGCAAACTAATGGACTACTGTGTGCTTGTGTTTATGTGTGAGTGTCAAAGGGAAATGTATCTTACAAAACCTCATGACCCCTGTGACACACATAATATGAAATGTGAAAGGTCAGGTGTAAGGCGTAGTGGGAGATGAGGTGAGAAGTTGTGAGGGTCAAAGGTGACGCTCATCATGTTTGAACAGCTGATATGTGCTGTATATCATTCTTTTCAATCATTTTCTCTTTTTTCGTTATTTATTTCCATTTCAGGTTTATTTGTGAACCTCTTTTTCTATTGTTTAATTTTATTTAATTTTATTTATTTATTTATTGTAAATACATGACTTTGACTTTTCTTTCATTATGTGTCTTAGACCATGTGCATGTGTGTGTGTGTGTGTGTGTGTGTGTGTGGTCTCAGCTTGTGTATGTGTTCATGCCTGTGGTCTCCGTACCCCCTGCTGGTAGAATAGAACACGTATCCTTTCTGCCAAAGTTACACACACCATTAGACACCACACACAATCAGTCACATGACTACAGCAGATTATTCCATAGCATGACACAATAAAACCGTGTGCAATATAATGAGTTTCAGGGCTCCATCTAAGCAGACAGCGCCATTTGTGTCCCAATGACTGACTACTTATATAATTGTTTTCTGATTTCTCATTGAGGAAGTTGAAGAGAATAGAAGGCTACTTATTTCTCTCAGGTTTTGAAGATACTGATGTTGAGGTCATTTGGAGGCCACAGAGAGCACGCGGTATCAGGGCTAAAGTGGTGGTCGCAGGCGTAACGTATCAAATATCCATCAGAGTTTATCTGACACTCTTCTTTTCCTTTCCTCTTCCTTCCTTCCTTCCCCCAATAACACTCGATCTCATCGGTCTGTTCTTCCTTGTCCATGCATTCTTCTCTTTGCAGTCTAACAAAGAGTGAACATTGTAGCTTGGAGAAGCTGGTATCGGATGCTTTGATAGGGCTGCCTCTTCTAGATGAATTACTCCAGACAGACATTCTCTGGAGAGTTCATGTCTGTAATCAAACCATTAGTCAAACAAATGTTAATGGACTGTCTACATATCAACAGACCAGTTGGTTCAATTCTCTAGTTCAACTTCTTTTAATGCATAATATATTCATGAAGCATGAAGTTATTTAACAATAGATAGCACTAATTGCAGTCACTATGCTTACAAGAGGGGGGAGGGGGGGGAGGGGGGGGTCCCAAATCGCACCTAGATCGGACCGAAAGGGCACTACTTTAGCATCGGCAATTAAAGGGGCAACCCCACCCCCCAGGCACACCACTGTTTATCTGCATTCTGCATGCATCATCCAGGCAAATGAGCTGAATAAGACATACTATAGTGAGCCATGAGATCAATAGATTACAATCTGTGGATGTTTCAGAAGTTTCCAAGTGAAGAGCTGGTTGTCTGAAAGTGCTGCCTGCTTCACTGATGCTCATCAAAGCTGATGTAACCTTTAGGGAGCACCAATTCCACTCAACCATCATGCTCTAGTGGATGCAAATGCTCTGGAAATCCTCTGTATGTGTGTGTGAGAGTGTGTGTTCGGGCCTCCGGTCTAATGTCTGAACTGCCAGATTTATCCAGATTACATAGAAATGTGTCTATGGTTGAAGTTTATCTTGCTATACAGAGCTGCACAAACAAGCCGCAGATCCTACAGAAAGGCACTTTTATATCAGAAAATATATTGGAAATCCTCCGATTTATATTCAAGCCCATTTATGATTATATATGATTAGATAGGATAGAATGACAAAAAGAAAATACAATCTGGAAGAACAGAAGTGCATGTCACAGATACATTCAGAAAATAATTAAATACTATTTCTGTAAATAGTATTCAAAACAGTGGGCACTGTTCATGCAGCCATACATGTTTCCAACAGTACTATGCTACATTGTTGTCACATGACCTTATCATCACATAACATGTTCAAGTTATGATACGGGAAATAAAAAAGGTTATTTATCTTTTTAGTTGTATTTTATGTAAGAATGTCCTAACTTTAGGCAGTGTGGTAAATGTTGAGGCTGTGATTTAGTTTAATTAGTCACTGAAAGTACAATTTTGAGTGCATTGCATTGTGGGATTATTCCTTACAGTAAGTTATGTTGTATACTTATCATTTCATACGGTGGCCGAGAAAGCTCAACGCACTGCAAATGAAAAAACACATGCAAATAGAAAAACAACCTGCAAATTAAGAAAACATCTTCATCAATCTGACAACACAATTCTTTATTTGGTTGTGTTGTGAGCATTTACAGCGTGTTTCTTTATTTGGTTGTGTTGTGAGTATTTGCAGCGCGTTTCTTTATTTGGTTGTGTTGTGTGTATTTGCAGCACTTTCTTTATTTGGTTGTGTTGTGAGCATTTGCAGCGTGTTTCTTTATTTGGTTGTGTCGTAA
>NW_015647041.1:136260-202860 GCF_001515625.1 Sinocyclocheilus rhinocerous
TTGCAGCGCGTTTCTTTATTTGGTTGTGTTGTGAGTATTTGCAGCGCGTTTCTTTATTTGGTTGTGTTGTGAGCATTTGCAGCGCGTTTTTGTATTTGACTGTGTTGCGAGTATTTGCAGCACATGTGCTGTCAAACTGATGAAGATGTTTTCTTAATTTGCTGGTGCTTTTTATATTTGCATGTGTTTTCTGAAGTTGCAGCGCGTTGAGCTCTCTCGGCCACCGTAATTTTGGCATATTCCGTGCATACAGAAAAAACTGCATACTGTGAACAGTATATAGTATATACTGCAAAAATAGTAAAAGTAGTATGTTTATATGCTATACCACACATTGCCAGTCTCTGAAAAAAATGTATCACAAAATCCACAAAAATCATTAAACAGCACAACTGTTTTCATCATTGATAATAATAATAAATGTTTTTTTGAGCATCAAATCAGCATATTAGATTGATTTCTGAAAGATCATGTGACACTGAAGACTGGAGTAATGATGCTGAAAATTCAGCTTTGCATCACAGGAATACATTACATTTTCAAGCAAAATATATGCAGTCTTGCACCACCGTGAGTATAAGATGCTCCTTTCGAAAACATAAAAAAATCATACTGACCAAACATTTGAAATGTAGTGTATATACATACTGAACATTATATCTTTCCTCTGTGCTTCAGGTATACAACAGCCATCAATAAAGAACATGATCTTAACACAGCCACAGGATAAGGAGGATTATGTTGTAAACAAAGCAGCCAGTGAAAGCTGTTTGTTTGAGCGGCCCGACCAAACAATAGAAGACAGAGGAATGATTGAAACTAGTATTTTTGCTTTTTTTTGTGCTGCAAGTGGCGCATAAATTACAGACTTCACCTTTAAAAGGTGTGTGGCAAAAATACATTGATTCTTCTACATGCTTTGTCTCTATTAAAGGATATGATTAGAAAGTCAGTTAACTGAGTTTAAAGAGTTTTCCACATTATTCCCGTATGATGCCTGGTTACAATTATTGTCAACTCACAGAACTGAGTTTTTATGCTGCCCTGCCATTTTAAATACACACATGCTGGCCTGTTTTTATTTAATCTGAACTATTTCATAATCATTTTCATATGTAATGAGAAGGACATTAACATTTTCCCCTGGAGACGATAAATAAAGAGGACAATTATCAGATCAAAATGAGAGAAAAAAGTGCTTCTCTAACACTGTTGTCATTCAATTCACATGGGAACACTAACTGCAAACTATTTAAATTTGACATTTGCCCTTCTGAATCACCAATGTAACATATAATTAAACAAACTCACTGATTTTTCTGATTTATAAATCACTGACTGGAGCTCAAAGTGCCGAGCCTTAATTGAAACACTGCTGATGGGATTACGGAGGCCTGAACAGTGATCCAGCCTTCATGCAGAGTCACTCAAAAACACAAAGCTGGTCTAGTCTCTGCCATCCCACCACCTCTAACCACCCATAATTGCTTCCTCACCTTTGCCCGGACAGCCGGGCAAAGGTTGACTGGTTGTCCAGTTGGGGATCAGAAAGGGGGACCCCTGGGAACCAGACAAAACAGGTCCCATAGTTTTAGGTAGGTTTAGCAGGATGAAACATATGGGCGCTGGAAAGCATGCTGGGAACATACAGGCTGCAGGTGGCTTATGTGCAGACTAGAGGGTTCCTGATGGTGGGAAAAGTAAGGGTCTACGTTTGTGAAGCCCCTCTAGAGGACGAACCAGCAGGTTTAGAGGTACATAAATGGGGCAGGAGACACAAACACGCTATTTCAGTAGTTCTAAGTGAAGCTGGCCTTTGAGATGGGCCTCCCCTGTGGGTTGTGGCACACAGACAGGAAGCTGAGGATGGATGACTCTCTTTCGCCAGGGTCTAAATCATCCCTCGTTCTCTCCCTCCCTCCCTACTTCTCTCGCTCCACCTGGAAAAACAGTGGTGAGAGAAATGTGATCCTGTCAGATAGGCTGCAGAGCGGTGTAGTTGTCTAAGCTGCTTTACACCATTACACTAATGGAGATAGATGTGGGCTGGAATCATCTTCCCTTCTTCTCTGCTGGATGGAGAGATTGAAAGAGAGTGAGAGAATATCTGCACTGATGAGCCATGAGGGCTAGTGTATGAATGTGAGAGAAGGGAAGCTGCTGAGAGTTGACGACTGATTGCCCATCTCCCATCCCACACACCTTCATAAGTCTTCACACATTCACGCAGGAAAAGATTATGGCTCAGGCCAATAGATAATCTGACTTCCACGGGCCTCAAGCTGAGAGAAACCAAGTAATAAGCCACTAGAGATGCAAAACTGATTTTGCAATGTGAAATAAATGAAGAATGGGAAATATTATCTGTTCCTGGCTTCTCCTTAACACTAATTATGGTATATTATATATTATGGAATATTGTATGAAAAGTGTTTATATTGTAATGGCAACTTTGGTTTCTGCATTTGTGACATTACACTGTCTGAAAAAAAAAGTGCAAAAATTAAACAGCTAGTAACTGTGGCAGTACCCCTAAAGGCACAAGTTTGTACCTTATTTACCCCTAAAAGGTGCATATTCCTATCTTAGAGCAATGTTTCCCAAATGGGGGTTTGTAAGGGAACTGCAGGGGGTTCGTGAACTGATGAAAAGCTAATAATTAAATCGAATGTAAGATTAAAATAAATGAATGTGGCTGGACATTTATCTAATCTATCAAAGGCTGCCATTTTACTTTAGGTTCACTTTGTTTACACATTCACACAATTTCCAGCATTTCTGTATATAGAAGTTAATAGCAATTCACCAGTATTCGGCCAAAATAAAAGATGAACGTTTGAAAGTGAAGAATTTATGAATTTAAAAATAATTATTAGACCTATAATTATCAAATACTCATTTTTTATTTTACTGGACACCAGTAATATCTTCATTTTTATAGTAAAAGTCTAAACAGTAATGTATAATACGTGCAGTCCTATATATAAATATTTTTTAAATTAAAACAATCAAAATAAACTTACTAAAAAAAAGAGTTTAATCCTTTCAGGAGTAAATACAGTACAGATGTCCCTTTAACAGTAATGGCCCGGTGACAAGCTGTTGTACCCCAAAGGTACAATTTTTGCCATTTTTTCTGAGAGTGTAGATTTTGTTCTTCCATCTTTATTTCTCATATGTGCAATATCATCTCTTATTATTTGGACATACCTGACCATTTCTTTTTTTATCATAAGATAAATGCAGGAGAAAAGTTGGAAGCTAGAAAAAAAAAAGAAGCTCAAAATATGACACATCTGTGCCACTTCTCACTCTCTCAAACTTTTCACTTGGCCTGTCGAAAACCATTGCGGTGTGGTGTCAGTCGTGAGTCCTGTATGACATCATCATAATGAGCCCATAATGGTGTAATGCGGCTCCAAATCACTGTCTCATTTGAAACCCACCTGGCCCTTAATGACAAATGGCACAGCAAATCAGTGCACTATTCTGTGAAAATGACTTCAGGAGTGAGTCATCGGTAGAAGCGAGTCCTGTTCAATCTTAACAACAATCAGGGCCCAGTTTAACAAAAGCTTTAGCTTGTTTGTTGTTTTGTTTTTTTCTTTCTTTCTTTCTTTTACACAGGCAGTGATGGAGCAAATGATTGGTGCACATTTGAGATCTCATGCTATCATATATTTGTCACACCACAGAACTGTCTTGTTGGGTTTTCATTCCCTATGTGCTTAGTGTGACCTTAATTTCTCCTTGTGTCTGATTGTGTCATTCCGTTCACCTGAGTTCGATTAATTATCCTCATTTGTGTCTGTACTTAAGTCAAGCCTGTTCAGTTCTGTTTTGTCGAGTATTGTGTGTGTGCGTGTGTTCGTTCCTGACCTGTCTGGATTACCTATTGTGGATTAATTAAAGTGATTATTGGAGTTCTTCGTCCTGCCTGATTACACACCACACGCTCATGACAATATTCTCTTGATGTCTTTGCCCCATCATGGATGTTTTGGATGTCCTGCATTATTTTTTATGTGTTATAAGCAGGGCCGTTGTTTAAATGAGTATGTTGTACTAGAGTGTGCTTCAGTTTGCTATATTTTTTAAATGAGCTGACTTGTCAGAATTAAATTAATAAGGCAAGTAGAAATAATTAAGTAATTTGACAATTAAATTCAAACTGCCTATACTCACTGACATTTAAAAATTACTATAATGTAAATATCACTGACACGGTTAGTTAATTTATTTAATCCCACCAGTAAATAATAATTAATTGTAAGTAACTGATTGATCCACATTATAAAATCGGGTAACACTTAATTTTACAGTGTTCGTGTTACACGTTACATGTACTTACTATAGTTATAACAGTAACTATGCATATTTACATGCAGCTGGTCCTAAACCAAACCCTAATCCTATAGTAAGTACATGTTGTTAATTAATATTACTCCGCACTTAAATGTACAACTGCACTGTAAAAATATGACTGTATTATAAAGTATAACCTAAAATTGTTAAATTAAATGAAAGTAAAAAATATATATATATTTAAATCATTTTAAATACATACATACATACATACATACAAGATTTTCTATGGGGGTGAGCACAGTGGCTAATTCGGTAGCACTGTCACCTCACAGCAAGAAGGTCCCTGGTTTGCGTCCCAGCTTTTTGTGTGGAGTTTGCATGTTCTCCTTGTGTCTTCGTGGGTTTCATCTGGGTGCTCCGATTTCCCCCACAATCCAACCACATGCAGCATAGGCCATCTGCTCAGGGT
Organism: Sinocyclocheilus rhinocerous; assembly: GCF_001515625.1. Taxonomy (NCBI): domain Eukaryota; kingdom Metazoa; phylum Chordata; class Actinopteri; order Cypriniformes; family Cyprinidae; genus Sinocyclocheilus; species Sinocyclocheilus rhinocerous. The sequence goes on from NW_015647041.1 coordinate 141,038, forward strand.
GTCCCCCGCCTGTGGCCCCAGACACTGGGATAGACTCTAGCCCCCATTGGATGGATGGATTTTTAATAGGCTACTGAGTATTTTGACTTTCTGGATTACCACTTATTATAGTAGAGAGACCAGGAATAAAACAATTTCAATTATTTTTTTTAAGTCTTTCTCATAAAAGGCACACAGTTACATGTTGCTATCCTAGAAGTAAAATACATGGGCTCACGCGCAGAAGAATTTGGAATGAAATGGGTTAATGGCTGCTGCCATCGTGTGGCTTTTCAACGACAAGTTTCTGAGGCTGTTGCGCTGCTCTTTTGTTGTCAAATGCCTCTTCCAGCGGATAGAGGGCGCTAGAGGTTTAGTTTCCTACAAGATCGGTCAGAGACACGCGGAAGCACAGTAACGTTAGCGTAAAGCAAGCGGTGACGCAGCTGGATAGATATGGGTGTGCAAATAAAAGTTGAATACTGGTGAGTGATTTTACAACAGGTAAATCTGTAAATTATCCGAAATATTATGTAATTTACAAATGTTTTCTCTACTCGGGTAAAATGTCTTCGGGAATATGGTAGATTAACCAGCTCATGCTTGCTAGCTCTGCTATCTTTGTAACCCTCTTCATTATCTCGTCCTGCTTATTATGTATTTATGAATAAATGTCATGCACTAATTTATCATACATCATGTTTTAATACGTGCTATTCTCCAAAATGCCCGACGTGTCTCGTAAACGGGTTTGATAGAGAAGTGGTTTACAGATCAGAGCTGATACCTCTGAGGCTCGAGATGATCCATCTAACTGTGGGATTTTAGCAGTTCGACTGCAGTGATAGTTCTGTATATCCCTTAGGAAAGGGGTTTTCAACCTATACAGAATAATGGACCACCATCCAGACTCTAAAGCAACCCAAGAACCCAAATATTGATTTGGACAAACATTAGCTTCTTTAGTGCGTAACAGATTATTAATTTGTCATATATAGACATATATTTTGAAAGAAAAAAAAAGATTGTATTTAAATTTTTGAAGAAAATCCAATGTCTTTTATATGTTTGACCCTTGGTTCACAACACAGGGCGTATAGCAAAGAGATATGTCGCACAACTGAACTGTGAGGAAAGTTATGTGCAATGGTATGAGCTAGATTACTGTCTCCAATTAGTGATCACAGTAATAGTTATGGTATTCAGACTCTTTCAGATCTGAGTTTTTTTTCCCCTCTCATAAAGATTACAATGTTCTATGTGGAAGGCCATTTCCACCATGGAATAAAAATAAATAAATAAAGGTAATTGCGACTTTTTATCTCAACAATTCTGCCTTTTTTTTGTGTAAATTCTGAGAAAGTGAGTCAAAATTGCAAGATCCACTCTCAGAATTGGGAGATGTAAACTTAGAAGTAAAAAAGTTGCAATTTCCTTTATTTTTTTTATTCCATAGTGGAATCAAAAAACAGAATTGTGAGATGTAAACCCAAAATTCTAAGGAAAAAAAGTCAGAATTGCAATTAACTTTATCTGAATTTATGACCCATTTATCAGAATTGCGAGAAATGTGAGATAATGGCGTAACTACATTTTTTTTTTTTTTTATTATTCTGTGGCAGACACTGGCTTCCATAGTTCTAGTCTTCTGATTCATTGTCAAGATATAAACTCGTACACTAGTTACCACCCATTGTCTGTTTTCCTGGAACCAAACGTTTTTTGGAAAAGATCCACTCTCAGAATTGGGAGATGTAAACTTAGAAGTAAAAAAGTTGCAATTTCCTTTATTTTTTTTATTCCATAGTGGAATCAAAAAACAGAATTGTGAGATGTAAACCCAAAATTCTAAGGAAAAAAAGTCAGAATTGCAATTAACTTTATCTGAATTTATGACCCATTTCTCAGAATTGCGAGAAATGTGAGATAATGGCGTAACTACATTTTATTTATTTTTTTTATTTTTTTATTATTCTGTGGCAGACACTGGCTTCCATAGTTCTAGTCTTCTGATTCATTGTCAAGATATAAACTCGTACACTAGTTACCACTCATTGTCTGTTTTCCTGGAACCAAACGTTTGTTGGAAGGCATAATTACTGTAGGCTTACATCTGCTCTTCACTGTTGTGTTGCAGTGGCGGATGAGGGTACGAGCCCCGCTTTCAGGAGCTCAAGCAGGTCATCACTGCTGAGTTCACTGATGCGGATGTGAGTGGCTTTGTCGGCCGCCAAGGTACGTTGCACATTTATGTCCATGTGATGATATACATCTTATGCAAAAATATGAATGTAAGCAAACATCATCAGCTCCTCTGTTTCTCTTTTCCAGGGACCTTTGAGATCGAGATCAATGGACAACTGATTTTCTCAAAGCTGGAAACCAGTGGCTTTCCTTATGAGGAAGATGTGAGTAAATATCTCAGCACTAGACAGGCTGTATAACATTTCACCTATAAAAAGTTGATGATTTTTTCAAATGTATGTGTACATCTCTCTTTTATCCCATCCACAAGATTATGGATGCTATCCAAAGAGCCTATGATGGCCAGCCGGTGGAGAAGATCACCAAGAGCCAGCCTCCTTGTGTCATCCTCTAAAGTTTCACCACTTAACCCTTCACTTTTGGCTCTCAAAATGTCAAGATTTGGAACAATTCTGTTAGCATAATTTAAACATCTAGAGAGAGAGTTTTGGTGCAGGATCCTTAAACGTCCCCTCCTCTTCTCTCCTCCTGTCTGGTTGCTGGACGTAAATGATTATCGTAACTCTAAAGTGAGCAGTTACGGTATGAGTCCTGCAGTCCATGCATCCTTTAAGCTGGAGGAGTAAGATGCGGGGATGCTAAGGAGGAGGCCAGTGGAAGGGTTAATGTCTTTGTTTCTTTTTTTGTTGAAGCCACATTGCCTACTGGGGTCACTGTTCATCTGCTGATTATTTGTTTTTGTTTTGGGGGGGGTTTAAAGTGAAAAATGGATAATGATATATTCATGTACTAAATGTAAGAAGGGAATGCCTAATAGCTTGGGTCACCTAATTCACATTATTTGTGGGTCCATCTGAGTAGATAAATTGCCATTTTGCAAGTGTCCCTTTATATCCACCATCCCATGTCAGCATGAAGAGATCACAAATAAATGAAAATAATATTGGGGAGTACTTGAAATGCTTGTTTGAAGTACTGTAGGGCACATTCTAAACCAATTTTGCTTGGTGTCAAAGCTCAGGTGATTTTCCTCTTGCAAGCATTTTGTGCAGTAGTTGTTTTTTATTAGTATTGCAGTGTTACAGACTTTTGCATTGTTAAATTAAACCAAATAGCTGGTTTAAGGGCATTTAAAGACTTGCAGACACTGCCGCATGATAACTATTTTTTGTTGTTGTTTTTTTTTTGGTGTGTGTGTTTTTAGAAACTACTGAAGGCCATGTTTTTGAAACACTCATATACGGTTAATAAAATAATGAGCTATCATCTAGTTTTGTCCTCCAATTGTGTTTGGATCACTTGTTGCCTGATTGTTCCTGTACCTTTGCTTTTTACATGCCATCTATTATGTTACATGTGTTCTGCATTCATGTGTATTCTGTTAATATACAGTCAAACAAGAACCCTGTAACACAAAAACTTTTTTTCTCAGAGGTACTAGCGTTGGTGTGCGTGTCATATGGTCTCTAACAAATGTTTGAGATGATAGTAGAAGTAATATTGTTAATAATTTAAATAGACTGCAATATGAAATTACATTCAGGAATTAGTAGACTTTTTAATTGAGGCGGTAGATCAAACCTAATTCAATGTAGTGCAGTGGGGTGGAAGTTTCTTCTCGTGGTTGTGAGGACAGCGATGTTTAGCTGCTTAACTTGGTCCAGTTGATTCTTTTAATTTGTTGTTGACCTTAAAATACATGGATTGTTCCATTTCTGTGAGTTCTGGTTTTATTGTATGTTAAAAGTGTTATATGTTACAGTAAGCTTTTTGTCAGGTCCTAATTTAAAAATATTTTTACATAAAAATACATGTTGAAAAATACATAATTCATATAGAATACATATTGAAATATATTAAATCTGTATGTAAACCTTGTAACACACTTTATTTTACATTCAGTGCTACATACTGTTGAAAACGGCTTAAACCTTCAATTGTTTAGCGCATTTTGGCCTGGCATTTTAGCTGCCGACCAGCAAACCATCAGAATGCTGGCTTTAATCTAGTTTCACAGCCCGTGAAACTAGCTTAGTGTGGTTTGCCAATGTTTTTTCTTTCGTTCTTTCTTTTAAATTTTTGCAATGCATTATGTATTTTGAACAGTTCGTGTAAAGAGCTGTTTCATAAACCGAGCTAGCGATTGTTTTACCTCATCGTGTGGTTCCTGACATCAGCGTGGCATATTTACATGCTCAAAATTTTTCAAATAAAGTCATATATTTTTTTATTATTATTTTTTTTTATTATTATTAATAATAATAATGGTGTTTATTGTATTTCATGTGTCCAAGTTCAAGTTTGTCGCAGCTCTGATTCACGAAAAAAGTTCAAACTTAAAAGTCATTTTACGTTAAACTAAACTTAAAATGCATTTGCATCAATGAGTCAGCGAATTGTTGACTCGAGAACCTCGCGGACAGTAAATGAATCATTCGGATGTTTTGTGAACCGGTTCAACCAGTTCTCTGAAACACAGACATCGCGAGTGTTGTTATCATAGAAACCGGTTTAGGCAGTCGTGTTTTCAACTTCTGAAAAAAAAGCCGGTTATATACGCAGAAATGACTGAGCATATTTTAATCAGAAATAATCAGTCTTCTTTAACCCACCAGCGGCGGATGAGGCTACGAGCCTCGTTTCCGGGAGCTGAAGCGAGGTATCAACGCCAAGTGCCCTGATGCCGAGGTGTCAGGCTTCGTGGGCCGGAGAGGTTGAGTACACAGTGTCCTTCTGACTCTCCACGTATAGACACTATAGTCATATAGCATACATAAATTCCTCATGAACTAAATAAATGAAACGTTTGTGGCATTCACAGTAACGGTGTCACCTGTGTCTGTGGCCAGTATGTCAACATATTCTCTCTTTCCTTTTTCCTGTAGGAAGTTTTGAGGTACAGATCAATGAACATCTGGTCTTCTCAAAATTAGAAACAGGAGGTTTCCCCTATGAAGAGGATGTAAGCATCAGGGAATATTACATTTTGTGTGTTTGTTTGTTTGTAATGTGTGGCCAAATACCTTGTAAAGCATATTGTGTCCTAGTTTTAGACTTGATGTGCCCTTTTGGGTTACATAGCATACAGTAGCCTATAGGATCAAGAGTAGGCCTATACTTTTTAAAGCCAATGCTTTTGAATTTTGCTTGGTATGTACAAAAATGTATAGATGTGGGATCATTCTTTATGACATTGTTATAATGCAAGTTTGTTTCCATAAGACTTTTTGAAATGACACAAATGGAATTATGAGAATAGAGACCAGAAATGTGAAACAAATCAATGGTAGATTCCAGCTCTGGGCATTCACTCAATAATCTCACGAGGTGCACTCTGGGATACTGTTTAAATAGTATTGAACGGTTTCTCATGTATGATGGACATTGTTGACTGCGTTTTCTTCACTATCTGCTGCAACACATCCATTTGAACAAAGTTTTGTCCAAAAAATGTATAGTTAGGCGCAATTTTGCATTGTCAGAGTAAATTCAAGCATTTAATCAAAGCCTTTAGATCGAAAGATTTTTAATGCAAAAAAAATTTATCAGTCAAGTCTGTCTAATTGTAAATAGTAGTGTGTGTTGTTTACTTATTTTAATTTTCATCATCTTTTTTCTTTGTCCAATCCCTGTAGATTATGGAGGCCATTGTTAAGGCTAAGGATGGAAAGCCTGAAAAGATCACCAAAAGCCATAAAGAGTGCATCATCCTCTAATGCTTTGGCCTCTGATGCCCATTACCATCTCCGCTCCCATCCTCTGTCCCATCCACACAAGCATCTTACTGGTCTATAGCAGAAAATGGTTTAATTGTTTTTTAAGCTCTTTACTTGTCTCCTTTATCACTCTAGTTTTTTGGACGTAAATGATTGCCATAGCTCAAAGTTCAAAAATTATGGTATGAAGCTTTAGTCCAGAAAACTCTGAACCCAGTTTAGAGTAATAAAGAAGATTAGTGAAGAGAAGAGTACGTTTTTCTTTTTTTTAATGGTCAGTTTCTTGACAGAATAATAATTTTATTCATGAGATATCAGACACACCTAGTCTTTTTCTTATACATATAACTTACATTTTATTGTATTGAGTAGGATTTCAAAAATACATTTATTAGAATAAACTTTAATGGAAAATAGACACAAATATTGTTAGGGGGCAATTGGTAAAATTACTCAATTTAAAAAAGTTTACTTTTGAGTAGTGAAACTGTTGATTTAACTGGCTCAAAGATAATTGGCTTATCATTTTAGATTTATAAAATGATTAATGTGGTCCATGTAATGTAAAAATCAATCAATAAATAAACTTAATATTTTCTGAAAATATTTGCACATTGTTTTTGATATGAGCTAAGTGTTATCACATAGGCTACCTAACTTTTAACTCTCATGAAGCCTCTCTGCTTCAGGCTTTATAATAATTTCATAAGTTATGGTGCATTAGATGTTTTAGCGCAGCAGTGAATTCTTTTATTGAAATCCTTCAGGCTGTAAACATTTTAGTCAACAGTAGAGGGCGGTAGTCTTTGCAACTGTGTTCTTTCAGTATATTTGATATTCTCTCAGTTCACTTCATGCATTAACAAAATGGAGGCGAAATTGTTTAAATGGAGCCATCTATAATAAAGAAGATTTCCTAACTACTTGCAAGTAACAGAATGATAATTATTACCAGCAATCAGTTGCAGGGATTATTTCACAAGATTCAGGTATAATAGTGTACTATAAATATTGTGCACTAAACAAAAGTATTACGTATGGTGATTAAGTTCAAGTCAGGAAGGCTCAGAATCAATATAACATCTCTGTTTTTGTAAGACAAAACACAGCTAGGGCAATTGACACCAACATTTCATTATAACAAAGTGTTGAACACTGCACTGTAATTTTCCAAATGAAAATTGTGTGAAAGCCCTTAAAGCAGCGGGTGATCGTTTGTGTGTATGGTTATCACAGAACAGTAAAGCTGGTGTGTTTTATCATAAAATGCTAGAGAGTGCAGGAGGGACACTGGCTTGAACGCTGGGGAATAATATCTTACAAACACTCAAAGGCACACTGGTGTTATTGTAAAGAGCAGAGATACCCACAAGAGCAAGCATACAGTGCTAAAAATACCTCTGACAAAGAAAATTCAATTCAAGAATGTAATTATTGATTGTAATCATTCTAATAATATAAAATATATTATGCATTAATTTCCTAATCATAATTCAAATCTTGAGTCTGTGAATGTAAAGCCGTATGATTTTTGGCAAGATTCTACAATGTGGAAAAAAACGGTGGTTAAATTGTCCCTCTAGTTACATTTGTGTTGTCAAAATATTGTTGAAAATTGCCTCTCAGGGCAAGATGAACCCCCACCGCCTTTAATTTTCTCTTTTGACTAATAGGCCTAGATGGCACAAAATCTCATCTGAACACTTTTGATAAATGTATGCTATTTTTAATTTTGTCATTTCGTCTGAATATCAACATCAGTGTGATTTAGTCAGTTACATCAAAGGCTTGAGGTAATTGGTCTAATTGTATATCTCTGGAAAATATTGATGACGATGTATTATTTTGAATTTCACAGTTTTTAATTTGAAGACAAGTTAATAGGCTATTTGTACATTTCAGGCATCTTTCATTAAAACCTATTGGTTAATTGAGTGAAATCATTGGCTGATGCATCCTGCGCTTGTTAAACTTCTATCTAAATATGTTACAGTTTGAAAGCAAATCCACATTGTTCTTAAATTGGCTAAATTGTAGTCCAACAAAATAATCACGTATAATCGAATCATATCAAATTTCAGATTTCAAGTCGCATTTCAACTTGTAAACAAATGTAATCATTAGAGTAAAAATGTAATTGTTAGAGTAAATATTCACATTTCTACTAAACAGCTTCATCCAACTTATTTCTAAAATAGAAGCGAGTGCGGCTGTTTGTAACTTGAATGTGCGAGACTTCCAGAGTCATTTGCTTCCAGTTATTTTTCCAGTACAAAAACAGTCCGTTATGCTGCTTGATATTGCAAACTGGTATTTGTTATATCATTTCTATCATTTTATTTTATTGTAGTAATCATAAACACACTTGTTTGTAGCGCAAATACATTTACCGTTTACTGCACTTTCAGGTAACGGCTAATGAATCACATTCACAGAAAAACTGCCTACTTCCGCGTTCCAAAACACACTTTATTTTACATTCAGTGCTACATACTGTTGAAAACGGCTTAAACCTTCAATTGTTTAGCGCATTTTGGCCTGGCATTTTAGCTGCCGACCAGCAAACCATCAGAATGCTGGCTTTAATCTAGTTTCACAGCCCGTGAAACTAGCTTAGTGTGGTTTGCCAATGTTTTTTCTTTCGTTCTTTCTTTTTTCAGTAGTGCTGAAAAGCTCAAGTGTACCCTAAAAATAATTATTTCATGCAGCTGTTGACATTTATTTTGATTCAATAGTGAAAGGTAAAAGAGGTTCATTGTCATTGACAATGCTGATCAGTTTCTCAGTAGGCGTGTCAGACAGGTGGAGGTGAGCCAGGTGTAGCCTTCCTGACACAGGTGTCTCAGCGAGAAAGAGTGCATGTGTTGTTTTCAGTCTCCTCGAATAACCAGGTAACCATTAACCTTCACAGGTCAGAATCTAAAGACAAGAATCATGGGGGTGAAGATAAAAGTCGAATACTGGTAAGATTCTTTACTTCGTATCCAAGTGCACCTGTCTTTGAAGTAATGTTGTTCCTCGTAAATTTTTGCAATGCATTATGTATTTTGAACAGTTCGTGTAAAGAGCTGTTTCATAAACCGAGCTAGCGATTGTTTTACCTCATCGTGTGGTTCCTGACATCAGCGTGGCATATTTACATGCTCAAAATTTTTCAAATAAAGTCATATATTTTTTTATTATTATTTTTTTTTATTATTATTAATAATAATAATGGTGTTTATTGTATTTCATGTGTCCAAGTTCAAGTTTGTCGCAGCTCTGATTCACAAAAAAAGTTCAAACTTAAAAGTCATTTTACGTTAAACTAAACTTAAAATGTATTTGCATCAATGAGTCAGCGAATTGTTGACTCGAGAACCTCGCGGACAGTAAATGAATCATTCGGATGTTTTGTGAACCGGTTCAACCAGTTCTCTGAAACACAGACATCGCGAGTGTTGTTATCATAGAAACCGGTTTAGGCAGTCGTGTTTTCAACTTCTGAAAAAAAAGCCGGTTATATACGCAGAAATGACTGAGCATATTTTAATCAGAAATAATCAGTCTTCTTTAACCCACCAGCGGCGGATGAGGCTACGAGCCTCGTTTCCGGGAGCTGAAGCGAGGTATCAACGCCAAGTGCCCTGATGCCGAGGTGTCAGGCTTCGTGGGCCGGAGAGGTTGAGTACACAGTGTCCTTCTGACTCTCCACGTATAGACACTATAGTCATATAGCATACTAGCATACATAAATTCCTCATGAACTAAATAAATGAAACGTTTGTGGCGTTCACAGTAACGGTGTCACCTGTGTCTGTGGCCAGTATGTCAACATATTCTCTCTTTCCTTTTTCCTGTAGGAAGTTTTGAGGTACAGATCAATGAACATCTGGTCTTCTCAAAATTAGAAACAGGAGGTTTCCCTTATGAAGAGGAAAAAAGTTCAAACTTAAAAGTCATTTTACGTTAAACTAAACTTAAAATGCATTTGCATCAATGAGTCAGCGAATTGTTGACTCGAGAACCTCGCGGACAGTAAATGAATCATTCGGATGTTTTGTGAACCGGTTCAACCAGTTCTCTGAAACACAGACATCGCGAGTGTTGTTATCATAGAAACCGGTTTAGGCAGTCGTGTTTTCAACTTCTGAAAAAAAAGCCGGTTATACACGCAGAAATGACAGAGCATATTTTAATCAGAAATAATCAGTCTTCTTTAACCCACCAGCGGCGGATGAGGCTACGAGCCTCGTTTCCGGGAGCTGAAGCGAGGTATCAACGCCAAGTGCCCTGATGCCGAGGTGTCAGGCTTCGTGGGCCGGAGAGGTTGAGTACACAGTGTCCTTCTGACTCTCCACGTATAGACACTATAGTCATATAGCATACATAAATTCCTCATGAACTAAATAAATGAAACGTTTGTGGCATTCACAGTAACGGTGTCACCTGTGTCTGTGGCCAGTATGTCAACATATTCTCTCTTTCCTTTTTCCTGTAGGAAGTTTTGAGGTACAGATCAATGAACATCTGGTCTTCTCAAAATTAGAAACAGGAGGTTTCCCCTATGAAGAGGATGTAAGCATCAGGGAATATTACATTTTGTGTGTTTGTTTGTTTGTAATGTGTGGCCAAATACCTTGTAAAGCATATTGTGTCCTAGTTTTAGACTTGATGTGCCCTTTTGGGTTACATAGCATACAGTAGCCTATAGGATCAAGAGTAGGCCTATACTTTTTAAAGCCAATGCTTTTGAATTTTGCTTGGTATGTACAAAAATGTATAGATGTGGGATCATTCTTTGTGACATTGTTATAATGCAAGTTTGTTTCCGTAAGACTTTTTGAAATGACACAAATGGAATTATGAGAATAGTGACCAGAAATGTGAAACAAATCAATGGTAGATTCCAGCTCTGGGCATTCACTCAATAATCTCACGAGGTGCACTCTGGGATACTGTTTAAATAGTATTGAACGGTTTCTCATGTATGATGGACATTGTTGACTGCGTTTTCTTCACTATCTGCTGCAACACATCCATTTGAACAAAGTTTTGTCCAAAAAATGTATAGTTAGGCGCAATTTTGCATTGTCAGAGTAAATTCAAGCATTTAATCAAAGCCTTTAGATCGAAAGATTTTTAATGCAAAAAAAATTTATCAGTCAAGTCTGTCTAATTGTAAATAGTAGTGTGTGTTGTTTACTTATTTTAATTTTCATCATCTTTTTTCTTTGTCCAATCCCTGTAGATTATGGAGGCCATTGTTAAGGCTAAGGATGGAAAGCCTGAAAAGATCACCAAAAGCCATAAAGAGTGCATCATCCTCTAATGCTTTGGCCTCTGATGCCCATTACCATCTCCGCTCCCATCCTCTGTCCCATCCACACAAGCATCTTACTGGTCTATAGCAGAAAATGGTTTAATTGTTTTTTAAGCTCTTTACTTGTCTCCTTTATCACTCTAGTTTTTTGGACGTAAATGATTGCCATAGCTCAAAGTTCAAAAATTATGGTATGAAGCTTTAGTCCAGAAAACTCTGAACCCAGTTTAGAGTAATAAAGAAGATTAGTGAAGAGAAGAGTACGTTTTTCTTTTTTTTAATGGTCAGTTTCTTGACAGAATAATAATTTTATTCATGAGATATCAGACACACCTAGTCTTTTTCTTATACATATAACTTACATTTTATTGTATTGAGTAGGATTTCAAAAATACATTTATTAGAATAAACTTTAATGGAAAATAGACACAAATATTGTTAGGGGGCAATTGGTAAAATTACTCAATTTAAAAAAGTTTACTTTTGAGTAGTGAAACTGTTGATTTAACTGGCTCAAAGATAATTGGCTTATCATTTTAGATTTATAAAATGATTAATGTGGTCCATGTAATGTAAAAATCAATCAATAAATAAACTTAATATTTTCTGAAAATATTTGCACATTGTTTTTGATATGAGCTAAGTGTTATCACATAGGCTACCTAACTTTTAACTCTCATGAAGCCTCTCTGCTTCAGGCTTTATAATAATTTCATAAGTTATGGTGCATTAGATGTTTTAGCGCAGCAGTGAATTCTTTTATTGAAATCCTTCAGGCTGTAAACATTTTAGTCAACAGTAGAGGGCGGTAGTCTTTGCAACTGTGTTCTTTCAGTATATTTGATATTCTCTCAGTTCACTTCATGCATTAACAAAATGGAGGCGAAATTGTTTAAATGGAGCCATCTATAATAAAGAAGATTTCCTAACTACTTGCAAGTAACAGAATGATAATTATTACCAGCAATCAGTTGCAGGGATTATTTCACAAGATTCAGGTATAATAGTGTACTATAAATATTGTGCACTAAACAAAAGTATTACGTATGGTGATTAAGTTCAAGTCAGGAAGGCTCAGAATCAATATAACATCTCTGTTTTTGTAAGACAAAACACAGCTAGGGCAATTGACACCAACATTTCATTATAACAAAGTGTTGAACACTGCACTGTAATTTTCCAAATGAAAATTGTGTGAAAGCCCTTAAAGCAGCGGGTGATCGTTTGTGTGTATGGTTATCACAGAACAGTAAAGCTGGTGTGTTTTATCATAAAATGCTAGAGAGTGCAGGAGGGACACTGGCTTGAACGCTGGGGAATAATATCTTACAAACACTCAAAGGCACACTGGTGTTATTGTAAAGAGCAGAGATACCCACAAGAGCAAGCATACAGTGCTAAAAATACCTCTGACAAAGAAAATTCAATTCAAGAATGTAATTATTGATTGTAATCATTCTAATAATATAAAATATATTATGCATTAATTTCCTAATCATAATTCAAATCTTGAGTCTGTGAATGTAAAGCCGTATGATTTTTGGCAAGATTCTACAATGTGGAAAAAAACGGTGGTTAAATTGTCCCTCTAGTTACATTTGTGTTGTCAAAATATTGTTGAAAATTGCCTCTCAGGGCAAGATGAACCCCCACCGCCTTTAATTTTCTCTTTTGACTAATAGGCCTAGATGGCACAAAATCTCATCTGAACACTTTTGATAAATGTATGCTATTTTTAATTTTGTCATTTCGTCTGAATATCAACATCAGTGTGATTTAGTCAGTTACATCAAAGGCTTGAGGTAATTGGTCTAATTGTATATCTCTGGAAAATATTGATGACGATGTATTATTTTGAATTTCACAGTTTTTAATTTGAAGACAAGTTAATAGGCTATTTGTACATTTCAGGCATCTTTCATTAAAACCTATTGGTTAATTGAGTGAAATCATTGGCTGATGCATCCTGCGCTTGTTAAACTTCTATCTAAATATGTTACAGTTTGAAAGCAAATCCACATTGTTCTTAAATTGGCTAAATTGTAGTCCAACAAAATAATCACGTATAATCGAATCATATCAAATTTCAGATTTCAAGTCGCATTTCAACTTGTAAACAAATGTAATCATTAGAGTAAAAATGTAATTGTTAGAGTAAATATTCACATTTCTACTAAACAGCTTCATCCAACTTATTTCTAAAATAGAAGCGAGTGCGGCTGTTTGTAACTTGAATGTGCGAGACTTCCAGAGTCATTTGCTTCCAGTTATTTTTCCAGTACAAAAACAGTCCGTTATGCTGCTTGATATTGCAAACTGGTATTTGTTATATCATTTCTATCATTTTATTTTATTGTAGTAATCATAAACACACTTGTTTGTAGCGCAAATACATTTACCGTTTACTGCACTTTCAGGTAACGGCTAATGAATCACATTCACAGAAAAACTGCCTACTTCCGCGTTCCAAAATAGGGTGTATACAATAACAAGCAGAAAACATACATTTTTGTTATAATATTAAACTACAAGTGACAAAAACTTTAGCATTTACACACACTATATAAAGAAAACTTCCTCTCAGACTGGCTCAGTAATCATGCAACAGGGCGCTTGGGTTCAGTTATTGCTCACGGGTCATGTGATGCTCCTCTGGAGATGCAGTTATTCCATCCTTTAATAGGTCATAACTGCAGGACTGAGCATTAATTACTCTTTTACTCCTGAGAGGTCTCTAGCCACGGGAATGCTGACATCATTTATGTGTTGTCAGTGAACTGTAATCATTGCCTGGTGTCCCCAGTGAAAATGTGCTCTAATGCACCTGGTATAAAGGTGTGTATTCCTCCCCATGGACTTTTACAATGTATATATTATTTTAAATGAACGCTAGGTAAATCATAAGTTGACTGTATATTATTAGTATTCATTGTATGTTAGAGTGAGTGTTATTTATATACCTCTTTCCTTTTATTTGGCATTGTCTTTTTCTTATAGTTTTCAGCTCTCAGTCAAGACAGCAGCATAATAATTGCAGGGACAGACCAAGTCCAGTCCTGCTCATGAAGGCCAGCTTTCTGCAGAGTTTTGCTGCAACCTGCCTGAAGGTTTCTAGTAATCATGAAGACCTTTATTAGATGGTTCAGATGTGTTTAATTGGGGTTGGAGCTAAACTCTGCAGGAAGGTGGCTCTCCAGGAGCAGGATCGGTTGTCTTAGAGCAACCTGCCTTGCTTGAGGGCACATTGGGAATGATACAAGAGGATGTCAGAAGTGCTCTGTTTTCTCAATCTGTGTCACTTGGGATTGAACCTTCAAACTCTAAATGGCAGCCCAAGACCCTTGACCACTCAACCCCCATCTCCATGTTTCAGGTAATGTATCACATTCGGTCACATAAATTGTTGTTTCGTATTGAAATATTGAAAATGATTATTAGTTGTTCGTATGAATTGTAAGATATAAGTTGCATGTTTGTGTCTGAAAGCTTGTGTAAATTTGAGCGCAGTGGTAAACAGTCATGGGGTCATGCGTGTGTTGATAATGTGTTGGTGCCGGGGTTACTGCTTCTTTCAAAAATCATTTTCCCATCCATGTTCACCTCATACCCAATGTACCATGGCCAAAATTGCTGTAAAAATAGTGGACGGTTCTCGCTAATTCAGAGTTGGGTCAACATTTTCCCCCCACAATCCTAAATATAGGGCATTATTTCTACTCTGTCATAGTAGATTTTTTTTTTTTTTTACTTTTTTTAAAAACATTTAAATATAAATGAGTACATTTTGGTACTTTCACTAATAAATCACATAGGGTATAATTGAGAACATTTCATTGAAAGTCAATATTTTTGTACTTTTTGCCAAGAAAAAAACAAAAACAGGTCACTGTGATGGAGCTGAAATATTAAGCTTGATAAGGCAAATGTAAGTGTAAAGACATGCTGTAAGCAAAACATAATGTGTTAGAACCATGTGATCAAAAACACTGTTAGGATGCCCTCACTTATGATGTCAGAAAGATTAAACCATTATTTTTAAGTGGGGAAATGAACAGAAAGTGAGGGATAAAGACAAAATATGCATTTTTAGAAAATGCATAAAGCATTTGATAAATAAAAAAAATTAATTAATTTAAATAAAACCAAAATGTATCTATTTTTTGTTCTTCTATATAGTCCATTAAAATGTAAATGTGATGAATGGCAACATACAAATCGGCTGATTTTCCAATGACTAATGAAACATTTTTAATAAAACTGTTATATTTTCAACTTTCTTTTGCATTACACCCTAAACAGAGTTAAATCTATCAAATTATGTGTGCCAGGTTTAGTGTCCTGAGTAGTAATGAATAGTAAGACACGAGAACATAAAGGGAACACAAATGGTGTTTCTAGAGAATGACCTGAACCAAGAAGGTTCAAATGGCACACCCTGGATTATTGTTTTGTTTTTTATTTATTTCCAGGACCTAAACGAGCTCATTGGCTCAAGGGGCAGCGGTGTTTCCGTGACTCAGCGGAAAAAAGGTGACATATCAAACTGATGTGAGGGCCAAGGAGGGGGAAACCCCTTAAAGAACCACCCCCCCCAAGCCAACTTTAGAGGGGTGTCCACCATTACCCTACATGAAGGGAATCCCAAACCTCTATGCAGCTTGACGTCAGAAGGCAGGATGCTGTTTTGCTGATTCATTTGCCTTGCTTATGATGAGCTCCACATTAAAACTCCACATAAACCTCTCACTCTCTCTCTCTATGTCATAATTTGGCCTTTATTCAGATTAACTGTTTTCTGTTAGTGGCATAAACAATGGGTTATTTATATTTTATATTAAAGGGGTCATATGATGCGATTTCAAGTTTTCCTTTCTCTTTGGAGTGTTACAAGCTGATTGTGCATAGATAAGATCCCTGAAGTTGCAAAGACTAAAGTCTCAAAACCAAAGAGATATTCTTTATCAAAGTTAAGACTCTGCCACGCCCCCCTAAAACGGCTCGTTCTAACACGCCCCCACATATCTACCTCACTATGTGGAAATATTTGCATAATGCCACCCAAATGTTCACGCAAAGAAAGAAGGCTGGTTTCAGTAACCGCAGTTAGTGTTGAAGCAGCCATGTCAGGGAGACGCTGTGTGTTTCTAGGCGAAAGCAAAAGCACTTTATTTGGCCTTCCGAAAGTAGATGCATTTAGGAATCTTTAAGATTACTTACAACAGAACAGCAATGCATTTTATGGACGACCGTTTCGTGAACCTAGGAGAGGAGGTAATTCTGACTTTGCTATGACAATCTGGCGCTTCTGAATCAGCTACTGTTTTGTTATTAGTTTAAGTATTTGCTATTGACTGTTCAAATGCGTGTGAGAGAGAGAGAGCGCGAGAGAGAGGGAGAGAGAGCGCGAGAGAGCAAGATAGAGAGAGACAGGGTCACATCACAATGGAGTCAGCTGTCTTAACCGTGGGCAGATACCTTTTTACCTAAGGAACTAGCCTTAATGCACAATTCACATGAACCAATGCCTTTTGAACCTGTTTATTAAGTATACAGAATTAACTAGCACAGGTAACTGTACTTTGCTTGTTATACTCTCTCTCCCTCTCTTACTATGTTCTGTCTTGTTACCGGGTCGAGGGTGACTGTTTTTGGGAGTGGTGTTAGGGTTGGGGTATTCCTGCTGTAAGGTGGCCCCATGGATAAGGCTATTTCTCTACACATGCTGTTGCTTTTCGAGTTGCCATGCACTACGTGACTTTACGTCTTTCTCTCTTTTTCCATTACCCCTCCATCTCCACCCATGTTTTTTTTAATCGGTCCGAGGTCAGTCTTGAGTTGGGCACTCAAAGTGTAGCACCAAACCCAGCACCGAGACCCGCCAGGACCACCTGGGCTCAGGTAAGGGTGTGCTGTGCTCTGTTAAACAGCCAAATGAAGTGTTTATTAGAAGGTCTGAGTGGGTGCAAATGAAAACAGTAGGTTAAAATGAGAGAGTGGTCACTTGCGGACAGGGGGACACCTGCTAAAGGTACACTGCAAAAAAAGATTTTTCAAAGTAGTAATAAAACAAAGATTATTTGAGTCTGTTTTACAAGAAGATACTATTTCAGTTTTTCTGCTTCATGGTGTTACTTGCTGTTCCTTTGTAATTGTGAAATATACTAGCAATTTATAGAAACAATGAAAATTGTTTCTATACCAATTTATTTGAGTGTTTTTCATTGTTTTCAGTGTACAGTCTGGTGTATTTAGTTTATTGAAGTTGAACACTGGGACTATAATTCTGTCTATAGATTAACTTTCTTCAGTGTATTTGTTGTATATAGGCTTCGTAATTAACATATAGATGGTCATATTCTAATAAACAATTTTAGGAAACAGTAGTGTTCTCCATCCACTAGATTTATCATTGCTCAGTTTTTAGCACAAATCCCAAATCCCAACTATTGCGGAATTGAATGAACTTTAACACATTTAAAATAATTGTACATTTCATAGTAAACATTGATAAGATAATCATATTTTTGTTCAGTGAGGAAAACATTTGTGTTTACCATCTATTATTCTGTTGAAGTAGTAGAGAGAGTTTTGAAGCGCCAAGGCTTCACCAAACCCCTCTGATGTGCTCTATCTGCCTCTGTCCATGAGGGACAGAAGAGTCCTTATCACACGATAGAAGTTCAGTCTTCAGCTAATTGTCTGTTTGTGGCTCTTACACACCCTTGTGCTAGTTCAGGATGAGTCTCAGTTTTGAGCCTCTGAAAGACACGAAAACTGAGTTGTGATCTAAACCTCAGTGCTTGTAAACAGAGGCCTTGTTTTTTTTTTTACTTAAATGAAATAGTCAAAGACATACAGAACATCAAAAACTGTATATGTTTTCATAATTCATATTTATGTATGCTATTGCAAATATACTGTAAATATTTTATGAAATCATTTGAAGTAAAATTTACTTGGTAAAGCTCATACTAGTCAAACATAGAGTTTGTTGAAATTCATTTGTTATGTTGTAGTAACACTTTAATAAATGGGAGTAGATGAATGAATGATAACCACTGCCTGTAGCAGGTGTGCAGTTCTTACAGTCTGACTGTGTTATTTTGTTTCTTTGTGTGAATAAGGTTATGTGTGAGTCCTGACAGAGAGAAGACAGTCTCGATGGAAGCAGTATCGTTTGAAGTGGTGAGGAGAGCATCTCAAAGCACATGTAGTTGATGTACAATAGATCATCCATAGATTACATTTATATAAGTCATAAAGTGTACTAAACAGTCTCTCTCTCTCTCTCTCTCTCTTTCTCTGTAGGACAACGACATGTCCTATGAGGACAATGAGTCACCTCTACCATCTCCATTCACTTTGTGAGTAGGCCTTGGCTATCACACACTTAACACACATTGATAGAAAAATGCAAATAAAGTTGTATCTGCTTCACTGTATTTCTCAGCCACAGCTTAAGAATCCTGCCCTAGTCACGTTGTATCAATCAATCAATCAATATATATATATATATATGTATATATATATATATAAGAAGAAATATTTTACACAAAAGAAATTAAGCCTGTTTTAGGACCAGTAATGTTTGTAAAAAAATTTATGATGATTAATATCCCCAAACTGTCATTACCGGCACATCCAG
Organism: Sinocyclocheilus rhinocerous; assembly: GCF_001515625.1. Classification (NCBI taxonomy): domain Eukaryota; kingdom Metazoa; phylum Chordata; class Actinopteri; order Cypriniformes; family Cyprinidae; genus Sinocyclocheilus; species Sinocyclocheilus rhinocerous. Next base: position 159,885 of record NW_015647041.1, read on the forward strand.
ACATTTTGATTATTATTTTATTAGGTTCTTATGGCCTTAATACTCTTTTATGTTTAAAGCAACTGTATGTAAATTTGTGTATTTTTGCAACTTTGATGCCCCCTAAGGGTAAGTGAGTGGAATTTACTGTCGTAAATATAGCACTGTCGTAATTACATTTGTTGCCGCCATAAGGTAATCTTTTCGCGGAATTTCGTGCCCGTTCACCAAACTTACAAACTCCCAGAACAGACATTTGTACGGTGGCCGAGAAGTGCAAGCAAATCACAATTCTGAAAACAAAATAACAAATTACAAACGCAAATGCAAGTCTAAAAAACAAAATAACAATTCAGAAAGCACAACAACAATTCAGAAAACATTATAACAAGTCAGAAAACACAATGACAAAAATTGCCCTTATTATGGAATAAAAATACGGAGTGTATATTTACATTTAGTTAAAAGTTAGCTATAACACATCAGCTCCAGTGGTGCAGATGGATAAGCGTGTGTCGTTGGCATTTGATGCGACCGACCCGGGTTCGATCTCGCCTTTTGCCGAACTTTTTTTTTCTCCCTTTTCAAATCTCGTATCACATTTGGGGGCAGAATGAGAAAGAAAAGTAATTCGCCTTGTTAGAAGTACCATCAGCATGATTTTGAAAACTGATATTTCAAGGTAGCAAAAAAAAAAAAAAAAACAAGAACAAGAAAGAAAAAAAGAAAGAAAAAAACATACCTTACAGTTGTTAGGTAACTGAGCATAAATTACATTGTACATAAAGTACAACACGATGTGTAAATACAATGCAATTTTAATGTTTTCACTTTACAATAATGAGAATACGTTTTTACAAATTATTAAGAATAATTGTCATGAAAATAACCATGCAATGCAATGCAATATTTAATTTTATTTTGGGGTTATGCAGACATGTTTGTTTTAATAAAATTGGATCTACTTTTTATTTAATTACCCGTCAGTTCTTATATTTATTGATTTATATAGTAATTTATTTTTGGGAGAAGCTAATCAGACAGTGCTGTCATCTGAAAATCTCTCAAATAAAATGTGCTATTTACTTAAATCTCTGATTATCATAAGTTATTATTTGATGGACTTTCATATGGAGTGTTGTGGGTATTGATGAATGTTCACAAGCCCAACTGTGCCCTCCTCTGTTTAAATAAATAAATAAAATAGTGAATTACTATTACAGTACTTACAGGACTTCAGACAGTAAAGTTGTAAAATGTCGCACCCTTGTGGCCGACCAGGGCAGTGTGAGGAGGGCTGGACAGAGTGAGGTTTATGTTTTTTGTATCAGGGATGGCTTGAGTCGGTTTGTAAGAGGATGGAGCTCAGTCTGCCCAATGCCCTATGGTGCATAAGATATGGTGAGTGTGTGGAGCTGTGACAGTCAGGTCTGTGCCCTGGTGTGTGTTGTAGTGTGTGCTCTCTGTCGCCCTCTTTAGGACGCCTGCGGGACACAAAGGCAGCTATGAGGAAGAGGAGCAGCATCAGACCTTCACCTTCTCTAGAGACGTAGAGGGTGTGTTTGCCATACACATGCATATATACAAACATAAACCCTGCACCTTACTGATCCACTACTTATTTTTTCCATTTCCCTTCTTCAGCTGCCCGAAATACCAACACCAATGCCATCAAGAGAGGAGATGCAGAGGTGAAACACACAAACACATTAATTCACTGACTCTTATCTTTGACTTCTTTGTAAAAATCTTAATACAAATTCTCATCCACACTAGGCATACGTTGAGCTAAATGAGCTTCGTGGGGATGTGTGGCAGGAAATGGGACGCTGGCTGGGTTATGAGGAGAACTTAAGCCCTGCCACAGGACAATGGAGTCAGTCCCACATTTCCTATCTCACCTTCAAAAGCCTCATTCAACTCCGCAAGGTCATGACCACAGGTGAGACACCAAGTGACACATTTCCTTTGGCCTTTAGACACTTCAAATAAAGTGTAGCGAGAACAGGAATTGCATGATTTTTGGTGCACGCATTAACAGAGGCCCATATCTCAACCAGAGCATGTTAATTCACTGACTGGATCAAGAAAAACACACCAAGCAAATCAAAGCTTCTTCCACAGTTGTTATAATGACATGACACTAACAGACATGATATCACAATAAGAGATTTTTTTTACCCTCTATGGCAGCAGTTCTCAAACATTTTGACTCAACACTGTTCACAACAATATTTGAAGAACCCCCTGCCCAGTTTATTTTAATTTACAGAAATTAGGAGTGTTCATAGATTAAAATAAGTAACTTATAACAACTAGTTTATATGTATAAGCCCTAGTGGGCTCCAGAACACTTGGTTGAGAACCACTGCTCTGTGGTGACCAGTCAACATTCACATTAGTTCTACATGTTCTTTATGGTGACTGTAACCAGGTGCGGTGCTGCTAGATGTTGATGAGAGCAGCTTATCAAGCATTTGTCAGAAGATGGTGGAACAGCTTCTGCTCAAAAAAGAGATCCGGCCCACTGACCGTGACGCTCTTGTAGCTATACTGCAACACAAGCGCAGGTTAGGCTCCTTGTTATCTGTGTTGGTTTGTGTGTTTGTGTGCGTGTGGAGGACAGTTACTTCAGATTCTATTGCTGTATATTGTTGTCCTGACAACTGTTGTTTTTTGTTTGTTTGTTTTTGGTTGGTGTTTTTTTTGGGGGGGGGGTTTCAGAAATCCTCATTATTTGGTATGTGAGTCACAGGGGTCTATATTAATAGCTGAATATGACTATAAACTTTATATGACTCATATACGCAACACAATGCGTAAAAAGACCGTATAAGTCATTATAATCAGTAATTATGTCCCCACTGGATGCAACAAATGCCTCGTTTATAATAGGTTTTATTGGTTTTGTCTCGTTGTGCCGGGACACGTCATCACAGTATGGTAAGGGGTATAACATTTCTGTCACACGCTTGAGGTATTCGGCCAATCACAACGCACTGGATAGCTGGCCAATCAGAGCACACCTCGCTTTTCAGACCGATGAACTTTGTAAAAATCAACGCGTTTCAGAAAGGCGGGGCATAGAGGAGAAACAATAATGTAGATTATGTGGAAAAATAACGTTTTTTTAACCTTAAACCACATAAACACATTGCATTACACCAAATACACAAAATAATGTTCTTTTTAGCAACATCATATGACCCCTTTAACATCCATGGAACTTTTCCATTCCACAAAAGGTTCTTTATAGTGGAAAAAGGTTCTTTAGATTTTTAAAATGCTCTTCAAACTATGAAAAAATATTTGGTGTTTTAAGGACTGTTCACTGAAAGTTTCTTTAAGGAGCCCAAACCCCATTTTTGGTGGAGTATGCCTTTAACATATTTAACCTTCCATCCTTTTCTATGTTTCAGCTGACAAAACAGAGCACATGATGGGGGTCTCTGAGCTGATGGTCTCTACCTGCGTGCAGGGCATAATCTTTTGTCTGTTTGCAGCTCAACCGGTACTTATCATTGGGTTTACCGGTCCATTGATGGTGTTTGAGGAGGCATTCTTTCAGGTGATGCTTTTATTAGTGATAATTGTGATTTAATTAGGTAGATTATCACCACCTATATGACTTTTCTCATCCATCTAAATACATTCATCTTCCCATTCAGTTCTGCAAGTCAAGTGGCTTTGAGTACATCGTGGGCCGTGTCTGGGTGGGCATGTGGTTGATTGTCATTGTGGTGGTGATTGTGGCAGCGGAGGGGAGCTTCCTTGTCCGTTTCATCTCACGCTTCACCCAAGAGATCTTCTCCATCTTGATCTCTCTCATTTTCATCTATGAGACCTTTGCCAAGCTTATCAGGGTATATTCATTTTTCTAAATGGGCACACACTAAATTAGATTAATTCACATCATATAAATTGTCATGAAATCTTCATTTTTTGCTCTATGCTTTGTTCTCTTTCTTTATTCTCCTCAGATTTTCAAAGCGCATCCTTTGGTTTTGAACTACCAACACTTGAATGCTTCTTTGGAAGACCCTTTCCACCCTATCAAAAAGCTTATCAACATCACACAGAATCCTGATGGCAATATTACTGAACATCATGAGATAATAGAGAGGGCCTATCCCAACACTGCCCTGCTGTCCATGTGCCTTATGTTTGGCTGTTTCTTCATTGCATTGTATCTCCGTGGGTTTAAAACTAGCACCTTCCTTCCCGGCCCTGTAAGTTTGCTCAGTTTACCTTTTTTATTTAAAACTCTGATACTGTTTAGCCAAAAATAGGTTTAAAAGTTCAAATAATAATGGAAAACAAAAAGGCTTTTTAGCAATTATACCATCCAGCCAAGCCTTTAAATGTAAATCATGTTACTATTAAAATACTGTACATCTCCAGATCCGTCGAATGATTGGAGATTTTGGTGTCCCCATCGCCATCTTCTTCATGATTGCTGTGGATATCAGCATCAGCGATGCCTACACACAGGTTTGACAAACACTAATCTTTTAAGGTAGTTTGCTATTATAGGTTTTCTCAATTGCTTTGGCCCTAACATTCTCTAAATTGTAAATGCAACTGTCACAACTGTTTTATTAGATTTTGCATGTCTGCAAAAGGTAGTAACTCAAAATATTTAATTCATGCTTCAAAAAGCAATGGCTCCAATTTTTTATTTTTTTTCATTGTGTCATTGAGTGAGCTGTACTGGTCAAAATATGTTGATGTTTTTACCATGGCGGTCAACCTCGGAAATGTTTGTTATATACAAATTTGATTTTTGTTCTAATTTTTTGTTGACACAGTAGGTAAATGTTTACTGGGAAAATCCAATACTGTAGTACACAGAAAAAGAATATGCACATTTGTATGTATACAGCGCATTTTTTTTATATTGCATCTAAATAGAGGGTACGTATTTGCATGTCCATTTGTACACAATTCTTATATCTGAAGTCAAGTACAGCAGTAAAAAAAAAAAATCTCTTTACAGAATGTAACACTACAAGTTGCATGAACTGGTGTGTAGGGCTGTGATGTTCCTACATGTTCAAAAATGGTTGTGATTGTGCTATGTATGACCGTTTCACTGAGAATCAACTCATCAGTTTTGCTCAGCAAGCTATGTGCATTTAGTTATTTGCAAATTGTAGACAGCTGTACTTTCTCTTTTGCACACAACTGCCAAAACTCAATAGAATTTGCTTAAACTAATAAAAATTCAAATCTGGTGTGAACAAGAAATTAATTGTTGAAAGATTTGAACTTATCGCTTTGAGAGAAAAAAAAAATCTTATTAGAGAATTTACCCAGCGTGACAAACTCCCTAGTGAAATAAGCTAATGAAGATAAACATGTTTCATGCATCTGGACCCATAGCATTAATGGATTCAAATAATCTGGGGTTTTGAACATTAGAATGGATAGTTTCATTCATGTGTCTCATGGTAAATGTGTTTTTTAACTTCCTGCTTTAGAAACTGGTGGTGCCAAAGGGGCTGACCGTGTCCAATACATCTGCTAGAGGCTGGATCATCAGCCCATTTGGTGAGAAGAAGCCATTCCCTGTCTGGATGATGTTTGCCTGTGCTATTCCTGCCTTGTTGGTCTTCATCCTTATTTTCCTTGAGTCCCAGATCACTACGTGAGTGTGATATTCAGAATAGAGCACATTTAAATTCACACTGGGTGAAGACACATATGCTAGAAGATCTTCACTATAAAGTCTATTATGCTCACCAACATTAATGTAATCAAAAATACAGTAAAAACAGGAATACTGTAAAATATTACTATAATTTATGATAAAATGAAGATTCATGCAAGGATTTTGGAAGTCAAAATTTTGGTGTAGCTACTGCCTTAACCTCACACCTTTTCCTTACCATCCAGGCTGATCGTGAGTAAGCCTGAGAGAAAAATGGTCAAGGGCTCTGGTTTCCATCTGGACCTACTCCTTTTGGTGTTCTTGGGAGGAGCTGCCTCTATCTTTGGTGCCCCCTGGCTCAGTGCTGCTACAGTGAGATCTGTCACACATGCCAACGCCCTGACTGTCATGACCAAAGGCCCCAGACCTCAGATTGAACGTGTGATAGAACAAAGAGTCAGTGGTATTTTGGTGGCCGTGATGGCTGGTGAGTTCCAAGCCTTTTATCTGATATAATGATGCTTAATAAACACAATTAGATTTTAATTGCCATTAAAAAAATAAAATCAACATAATTATACTTAACAAAATGATATTGACAATACACAGAATAATTAAAAATGATTTACCCACAGGGGTCTCAATTCTCATGGAGCCCATCCTGAAGATGATACCTATGACAGCTCTGTTTGGGATCTTTCTCTATATGGGTATCACTTCACTGAGTGGCATCCAGCTTTGGGACCGTATGCTTCTGCTTATTACACCGAAAAAGCATCACCCACCTGTTCCATTTGTCACCCGGGTAAGATTTAATTACAGACACACATATACGCTATATGGACAAAAGTGTCTCCAGCCACCTTCTCGAATGTCCAGCCCATTCTGTGAGTCCTATGAGCTTCCTTACATGTTAAAGCTGGGCCTGCTTTTCTGAAAATTAGCAGCTTTTCACCAGTGATTCCCAACCAGGGGTACTTTAAGAGGACTTTTTTATTATTTTTATTTATTTATTTATTTTTTCAGAAAATGTAGAAAAACAGAAATTTTCAACTTAAAATGTAGTGTTGTCACTAGGTTCAAATAATCCCATTATTATTATTAATAATATATATATATATACACTGGCCTAGGTATTGTTTCCGGAAGCAGGAGGGCTCGGTGCGGGACTGACTAGCAATCCAATGAAACGCGCACGTCAGCGCACTGATGTTTAACGAATCAGCGCGCTCATTGGAAAAATCATGTTTTCTCCAAATCAAAACGTCTTGATTGGACATCGCAGGTGACGCCCACAAACAGACAAGGTGGGGTTTAATTATTTAACGTGACAAAAAGATGTAGCTGTCAGACTGAAAATACCGAAAAGATGTTTAAAGTACAAAACAGTCCACTCTTTACATCATGCATGCACTTTGGGAGCTCATTTGACTAAATTCAAGAAAACTGCTTTTCTTTTTTCTTAAAAAAACAAATCAAAACGTAAATCACTCTGGGACATATTCAGTCAAATTCACTTCTTTTATTAAAACTTCACGTGATCATCACGAGAGTAGACAAATGCGTTCAAAACAAGCCCGAGAGGCTACATGCGGGTGCAGGATTGAGGGCGCCTCGGCAGCAAGTTTATATCCAAATGGAAGCGAAGCCCAGGCGACCCATCCGTGATGAGAGCCGCGAGCAGGGGAGAGATTGAAAACGCGGATGTCTCTTTGGAAAGAGAAATGAGCGGATCGAGAGAGCTGCGCGCTGACTGGAAGGAGATGGTAAGATTTTTAATGGTTTTGAAAGAAGTCTCCTATACTTAACAAGGTTGCATTTATTTGATCAATAAACATTAAAAACTGTTCTTGTGAAATAATATTACAATTCAAAATCACTGTTTTTAATTTAATATATTTTTTAAAATATCATTTATTTCTGTGAAGACATTTTCAGCCATTTATCACATGAGAAATCAGAAATCATTCTAATATGCTGATTTGACGCTCAATAAATATTTCTTATTATTATCAATGTTGAAAACAGTTGTGCCCACCAGTTCCACACACAAGCAGCGACAGGTAAGATCTAACCAGCGCCTCATCCTACCAACCGTTGGGTAAACAAACCTTGAAGAAAAAAAACAAAACAAGAATCTTAGGATGCAACGAAAAAATTCTAAACATTCCGAGTTTAGATCGTTCGTGGATTTTGTTTTTGTAAAGCCGCCTCGTTGAAATTCGCGTTGACTTGGTGCATGGCACGGTACATTCCGAGGTCGCCTTACCCGAATTTCCCGTCCAGTGACTCGGGGGAAAAACATCCTCCGAAAAACCATCATTATTTGATGCATAGAAAGTTCAAAAGAACATTTGAAATAGAATTTGTAACTTTTAATTTTTCATTAAAATGAACGTTTAAATAAGTTTTGGTCAGTTTAATGCATCTGCTGAATTTCTTTTTTTTTTTAAGAACTGTTGAATGGTATTGCAAGTTTTGTAAATTTGAGAGTCACATGACCTGTGGATGGCATTTTATAATTGACTACAATTACCAAACATCCCATCAGGACTTCATGTATAAATACATTTCCTTAAAATAGATGAAAAAAGTTGTTTTATTGAAGGGAGATACTGTCACAGTATATGCTGTTTACAGGTGAATCATTTAAGTAGGTTATTGATAGTGCTAAATGATTTCAAATATATATATATATATATATATATATATATATGCGGCGCAGTGCTGGCTAACATTCAACCCTCCCCTTGTTCCACCACCAGTTCCACACACAAGCAGCGACAGGTAAGATCTAACCAGCGCCTCATCCTACCAACCGTTGGGTAAACAAACCTTGAAGAAAAAAAACAAAACAAGAATCTTAGGATGCAACGAAAAAATTCTAAACATTCCGAGTTTAGATCGTTCGTGGATTTTGTTTTTGTAAAGCCGCCTCGTTGAAATTCGCGTTGACTTGGTGCAAGGCACGGTACATTCCGAGGTCGCCTTACCCGAATTTCCCGTCCAGTGACTCGGGGGAAAAACATCCTCCGTTATCTACCACAACCTTCGTTTAATTCCCGAATATAACTCCAGAAGCCGCTAACCTTGTTTTTTAAGCGCGATAAGGGCACCTTTGTCGTGTTTGGAGCCCGCGCGGTCGTCTTCATTTCCGAGTCAGGACTCAATGAGGCTTGTGGAGGAAGAAGCAGCCGCCTCTGGTTCGCCATCAGGGAGCTCGGTTATCTCACCGTGTGGGCTCGTTTTCGCTTGCGCCTGCCGTGAAAGCAAAGTTCGCGATCACATTTGACAGTTTTTCGGTTATCTGTGTTTGGGGAGCAAGCAGGGTGAGTTTTGAAGCGTTTGCGCTGTTTTTCCTCTCGGTGGAGGTGAATTAGGCTTGCAGCGCGTATGGAGGGTAGTATGGCGGCTCTAGAACAGTCGACACGCCACTGAGGCGTCCGTTCTCTCGGCTGTTGCGTTTTTCCATTGTGACTTGGGAACTAAAATGACACGTTTATACACCAGATTGATTCCTTTCTACATGAGTGGATGTCGCTTGTCATAACTGTGCTTCAGTCACCGCGTGTTCAGTGAAATTAACCGTATATTTCTTTCATTTTTGTTTTTCAAGCCTTTGAAGACCCTGCTGCCATACGGGCTGCTCACGCCGTGCTTTCACCCCGCATTCCTTGTCACTCGAAAGTCGGGGTAAACAACCAGATTTCTTCACAGTAAGAGGGCATTTTGGACGCCGGCTACAAGTTCTTTTTAACAGCCGATAATGAGGCTTGATTTTAGCCGCATTTTAGGATTATTTTTGACGACTGTTGGTTCAGATTTCACCAGGGCTTTAGGGGGATTCAGTGCTAGTTACAGCCGGATAGCTCCGGTGTAGGTCGGTTTAACACGGTAACATTTTATTTCAATAAACTTATTTTTTAGATATTTCTAAGCTATCATTTGTAGCTCTTAACACGTGTGGACACAATGTTGTTGAGTTTATAATTAAGCTGGGTAACTTAAATCAGAAAACTGTTTTAAACGTTAAACAGCACCAATTATGTAATTTAATGAGGTTTTGATATGGAAAACGTTAAGCTTAAACAATGGTTTAATAGACCCTTATAAATACTTAAACACTTTGACGTGTTTTGGTCTAAATTTAGAGCCCCGTTACAAAGCTTTTGTTCATAAATGCGATTAAAATCCACAAGAGTTTTTTCTGAGCATTTCTATCGTAGTAACGCTCTATTCTGCCCAAACGGGGTCTGATTATCATGCCATCCACTTTTTTTTTGAAACATTTCATGGTGGTGAAAATGCCCTTCAGCCGGGCTCTATTTTAAAGCTGGACTCGGCTGGCTCGCGCGCCGCCATTACACATTCAGCGCAGCGGCGACGCCTCGCCCTGGAAAAAGCCATTTTGTGACTAATTCAGTCGGCGCACACGTTTGTTAAACGACATCAGATTATGACTAGCTCTTCATGTTCAAGCATTTTTAAAACAGTCGCTATGAATCAAAGGGGGCGACCCAGAACGCGCCCGTGGCGGAAGCGGAGACCCGCGCCCCGTTGGTTTGGAGGCAGACTCTGGTGCTGCATGCTGTAGCAGTCACTCATCATGATCCCTGGCTGTGTTTCCCCCTCTCAACGCAGACCGAAAGCAGATCCAGATCCGTGGTCAGCTGGTCCGTCTACAGGCAGCTGCCTGCCTATCGCCCAAAACGCTCCTTCCTCCTCCTGTAGTACCTCCCAGTATCCGCTCATCCGCCGACAATATACTCCAATTTCGAGCGACTTCACGAAACGCTCGCCTCGCAAGAGCGCGCCGAGTGCAGGAGAAGCCGTTTCAAGTCTTAGTTCTGTAGACAAAATGGAAGATTAGACGGATTGGCTGCTCTTGCTGGTGTCGACTGCAGAGTTATTTGAGATTTTGAAACCGTCACAAGCAATGGGCTCTGTCTCACGATGGAGCGTAAACGCTTAGGGGCGGTGTAATGAACATCAACCATTATGTGTCGGGCTGGATTTTAATTCCACTCTTCAGGCAGCAATTCCTGTTTTCGAGACATTAGCCTACAAAACACCTACACGGTACTCATTAAACTTTTAAGAAAGAAAAAAAAGGATTTTTCACAACATAAACACGAATATTCATTTTTGAAAAATATAATTGCTATTTTTATTTAAAACTATTGATAATAAACCAGAAACTGTCTTGCATCTTTTTTGGCGTTGTGTTCATACAAGAAAACTTTGGCAAGACATTTGCCAGTTCATTGTGAACTTCATGCATAATGACTTTGATCTTTACTTTAAAGATATTTTGTTTGGATTTTTCACTTTTGAGAAGCAATATGAAAATGTTTTCTTTCTTTGCAACCTGATTATTTTGCTTGCAAAATATCTTATTCACAAATGCAAGATTATGAAAGTTACCCCCTATTTTTCTCACTTTCTAGAACATTAAGATCTATATTAAATCCTTGTCTACCTCCTGTAACAAAAAGCCAACTAAAACTTTGAATGTATGCTCACTTTTTAGTGTTTTTGTATAATTTTTGTAAAAAAAAAAAAAAAATTTTTGTAGGAAAGATTGTTGTGTTTATTATGTGATCTGTTAATTATTTTCCATTTATTTACATATTTATACATTTTTAATGTAATTGTTTTTTTTTTGTCATTTTATTATTATTATTATTTCCTCTCTTCTTTCCTTGGCTTATGTTTTTTCACTTTTGTATTCCCCAAGCAAGTGTTCAATAATAATAAAAAAAACTATTGATAATAAACTATAGTGTTAAAGCCATCGAAGTATGAGTTTCAACCTCGTATTACCTCAACGTTTGTAATCCTCAACATAATTCATTTCATTTTCTCTAGAGTGATTCCAGACAATGAATGGAGAAATGGACTCCTCTGCTAAAGAACCCGGTAAGAAACATGAATCGTTTAGATCAGGGGTTCTCAATTGTTTATGAATATTATTATACATATTTTTTTTGCCATGAACGGTAATGGCTATAGCTTTAATAGGAAAATAGTAAAAGAGAATTTTGGTTTCTAAATGTCTGTTGAATTGATGGTTCAAACAGTAGAGCATTGCCAAGATCATTGGTTTGATTCCCAGGGAATGCATTGTCTGATAAAATGTATACCTTGCATTCAAAGTAAGTTGCTTTGAATAAGTATACTCATGACAATAACTGCCTTGCAAAACAAATTGCTCTCGGCATGAACCATGTTTCCCACTGCATGTGAACCTGTATTTGAACTTTGTGTGTAGTACAAATGTGTAAGCTTTTCTTGTTTGCATGAAGATGTGTTTACTGGTTCTCAGAGATTATTTTTGCCTTATGTTTTATTACAGTTTGGGTGCAGGATGACCTGTTGAAGCTGTTGGATGCCATAAAGGTGAACCTACCAGAAAAAGATCTGACCAAGTACAAGACGTCCGAGTCCCATTTGGACTGGGAGAAAGTGGCTTTCAACTCATACTCTGGGGAGATGTGCAAACAGAAATGGAAGGAAGTGTCACGTGAGGTACGCTAGTCAGTAACCAGTGGTTTTCAATTGTATGTTGTAATAATGACTAGAAAAACATGCATCAAAAATGTGTTAGTTGTTGATCAATAGATACTAGTATTTGAAAAAAACCTTTGTATGTGACAAGCTATAGGACAATGATTATGCAGTTGTCACATTAAAATTCCTGTTCCTCACTCAGATACGCAAATTCCGCACCCTTACTGAGCTGATCGTGGATGCGCAGGACTACGTCAAAAATCCATACAAAGGAAAGAAGCTGAAGGTAGACAATCTTAATGGCTCAGTGCTGAAAACTTGGAATAAGAATTGCAGTGTTTTCCCTGTGTCGGTTGCAATGGTAGCAAATACTAACTTTTGTGTATTTGTCCTCTCTGCAGAAGCACCCAGACTTCCCCAAAAAGCCGTTGACACCGTATTTCCGTTTCTTTATGGAGAAACGTGCCAAGTATGCTAAATTACATCCAGAGATGAGCAACCTAGATCTCACAAAAATCCTGTCCAAAAAATACAAGGAGCTCCCAGACCGTAAAAAAGTGAGTGCAATAAAATTAAAACGAAACATCACTAAATCATAGTCTGTACAATTTTTCAAGAACCACTATAAAAGAGGAATTGATGTGGATTTTTAGGCAAATGGGAAATTGAAATTATGGAGATACTGTAATGGTATATTAACTAAAGGTTTAGGATTCATCTGGTGTTTAGTGGATTTCAAATCTGTGGCTGCTCTTTAGTCCCGTTGAAAAGAAGCAAATATTTTCTGTTTGGTCTGGATCACCTATTGTTTTTGAGTTATACCTTTCTAGATCGGTCAACAAATCAGGCATTGTTTTGACTGACCTGTTTGTTATGACTGAACCTTTTGTCAACAGGAGAAATATGTGAAAGACTTTCTCAGAGAAAAGGAGACTTTCATGCTCAGCATGATGAAGTTCAAGTAAGAGACTTACTGACACTTTACCATCACATTTACATTTTTAAATCATGGCTTTTCTCAAAGAGTTTGTGTTTCTTAATAGGCAAGATCATCCCGACCTTCTTGAGAACGTTAACAAGAAGTCCAATGTTCCAGAGAAGCCCAAGACGCCCCAGCAACTGTGGTACTGCCATGAGAAGAAGGCCTTTCTCAAAGCACGTCCAGATGTGAGCTCTACACACACTCGCACTCATAAAGAATTTGAAGCTGGCTTCTTCATGCACTTGAAAAACACTTTTGTTTTTACCTCTCAAGGCGACTACCAAAGACATCAAGGACAGTCTTGGCAAGCAGTGGCCACAGCTCTCAGACAAGAAGAGGTTGAAGTGGATCACAAAGTCTTTGGAGCAGCAGAAATTGTATGAGGTAAAGACGTTTGCATGTTATATGGCATATTTGCCAGCAGTAGTGGGCTTCTTTGTAACGTTTGATCTTTCCCATCCTTGTTTAGGAAAAGATGCGCGAGTTTATCCAGCAGCACCCAGAGATGAACATGACGGAGGGGAACATCGTCAAATCCACTCTGACCAAAGCAGAGAGACAGCTCAAGGACAAGTTTGATGGGCGGCCAGACAAACCGCCTTCGTAAGTTTACCTGATAATAAGTTTTGTTTTCTTTATGGAAAATATGATTTCTTTTTTGGGGGGTGAAATATGGCCTGGAAATGTTCATGTTTGTTTTCTTTCTATCTTTCTTGTCAGTATTAGTTTAGTATAATTTATCTATTATAATATTTATTTATATATTTTTATATTTAAGCATTAGTATTATTTTTGTGCTTTAGTCATTTTTATTTGGTTTCTTTTTATTTTTAAATTTAGATTTAATTTATTTCAGTTTTAGTAATTTTTGCTTGTTTTATTCAATTTATTTCAATTGCCAAAAGTGATTTTTAATAGTTTTAGTAACGATAGCGCTGTTTTTTGTATGAGTTTCTGTACGGTAAGTTTAAAGTGACGTTTTTCATCATCTCTCATTTTGTCTTTCTTTCAGTAATGGTTATTCTATGTTCTGTGCTGAGCTGATGTCCAGTATGAAAGACGTTCCCAGTACAGAGCGTATGGTCATGTGCAGCCAGCGCTGGAAACTCCTCACACAGAGCGAGAAAGAAGCCTACCAAAAGCGCTGTGAGCAGGTTTGTAACACATTTATGCAGATTGCTTTTATTTTGCATGCTTCCTTCTGTTTGTAAACAGTTCAGCCACCCATTAATAATGCCATGGATACATATGAAAGTTTGTCTATCTCTTTCATAATTTATTTTATTTCTTCTCTACACAGAAAAAGAAAGAATATGAAGTTGAGATGAATCGCTACTTATTAGTAAGTATACCTTTTTGACAACAGGCACTCAGCTTTCTGTGTATTGTTTGCGCCATTTTCTGTTCGGTTTGCATTTTAAACATGTTGTCTGTGAATCCCAGAGTATCTCCGAGGAGGAACAGCACCGAATACTGTCAGAACAGAAGATGGGCAGCTTTAAAAAGGGAGGTGGAGGCAGTAGTCCCGCTTCCAAAAAGAAGAACTCAAAAGCAAAGGTCAGTTCACCTGTCAGTCATTTTTGAGTAACTTAAAGGATTGGTATTTAAATGAGCTTACAGTAACTACAAATTCACATCTTTATTTCCCTTCCATTCTTTCTTTTCTTCCCTCTTTGTTATCCCAACAGTCCAGTACAGAGAAGCCCAAGCCTCCTGTGTCTGCAATGTTTATTTTCTCTGAGGAGAAGCGTCCAAAACTTCAACAGGAAAGGTCTGATCTTTCTGACATGGAGCTCACCAGACTACTGGCCCGCATGTGGAACGAGCTTTCTGACAAGAAGAAGGTGATCATGACACTTTAGTGCCCCAGAGATGTTAAGATCCTTCCATTTATTTATTAGCCAACTAAATTGTTTTTTAACTTTAACATGTAATCTTTCTTGTAGGAGAAGTATAAAAACCTGGAGATGACGCTGAAGGCAGAGTCTGAAAAACAGAGCAAAGACGACAAAGGGAAACTACCAGAAACGCCCAAAACAGCTCAGGAAATCTGGCAACAAAGCGTCATTGGCGACTATCTTGCCCGATTCAAGGTATGGAATCAGAATTGCAAGTAATTCAGTGGATAATTTTCTTACATTACTGTACAAGAGTTTGGGTCAGTTTAATTTTTTATTCATGTTTGTGACTAGAAGTTTCTTGTTCTCATCAAGGCAGCATTTATTTGGTCACAAATACAATAAAAATAAAAAAACAGTCATATGAACCGCATTTATTTGAAATTTGTCAATTGTCTGTCACTGTTTTCAAAAACTGAATAGACAACATGAAGCAGTCATTAATAGCTGTT
Source organism: Sinocyclocheilus rhinocerous (assembly GCF_001515625.1). Taxonomy (NCBI): domain Eukaryota; kingdom Metazoa; phylum Chordata; class Actinopteri; order Cypriniformes; family Cyprinidae; genus Sinocyclocheilus; species Sinocyclocheilus rhinocerous. Next base: position 175,356 of record NW_015647041.1, read on the forward strand.
CAGATAAGTATACATCTTCCAGTTGACTCTTTTCTTTACACCAGTATATGCTGTTATACCAGCTAGTGGTTCAACGGATCACAAAACTCACAGTTCGGAACTTATTACGGTTTTTGAGTCACGGATCAGAACGTTTTTCGGATCAGCAAGAAAAGAAAATATTTAAATATAACTTTTCTTTCCATTTATTACTTAAAGCTAAGTACTTCTTCGATACCACAGCAAAAACTACTAGCCTAACTGAGAAAGATCAAACATGATTAAAGTCAAGTGAACAACCAGTAAAAAAATAAGAACAAATTACAAGCATAGGTAAATACATCAGAACGTTACAAATAAAATAAAGTCGGTAGTATTCAGGAATGTAACAGAAATGTAATAATTAAGAGTAAAATAAAAAGCTGTGTTTTGTTGTTTGATTAGCATTAATGACAGCAGCAGGCATTTATAGACTGCTGTCCCTTTAAAGGAGACATATTATGCCCCTTTTTACAATATGTAATATAAGTCTCTGTTGTCCCCAGAATGTGTCTGTGAAGTTTCAGCTCGAAATACTCCACAGCTCATTTATTATATCATTTTGAAAATGCCTATTTTGAGTGGAAGGCTAACCAAAACAAAGTTACTGGGTTAATCTTTTTCACTTTTCCTTGGTTGGTAGATGCACCGGGGGCCTGATTATAGCATTTAAAACCTGGAAAAGTCAGATTTTCATGATATGTCACCTTTAAGACCTGATGCATGGATCCAATATTATAAATGATACTCATCCGATTTGTTCAACCCCTACGACCAGCCCTATCTGATAATAATTTACTGTGTTTTCTCCACTGATCTCTCCCTCTTCTATGCTTTCTCAGAATGATCGAGGGAAAGCTCAAAAAGCCATGGAGGCCACCTGGAACACCATGGAGAAGAAAGAGAAGATCATGTGGATCAAGAAGGCTGCAGAGGACCAGAAGAGATATGAAGTGAGTCCAGACAAATCCAGACATTTTGTGGCATTAATGTCCGACTGCCTTTAGTAAAGTAGCTGATCATATGTCTACTGCCTGCGGGGGTTCTTGTGCAGAGAGAGCTGAGTGAGATGCGATCGCCTGCCCCAGTCATCATCCCTGGGAAGAAAATGAAATTTGATGGGGAACCTAAGAAACCACCCTCGTAAGTTTGTTCTTGTTTGTGTGTGTGTGTGTGTTTGTTTGTTTGTGTGTGTGTGTGTTTGTTGGTTTATCTACAATTATTACACCTCTACAAGGAAAAAGCTGTTGGTGTGTTTGAGGCAACTCGCTTGTCTTACCTTCCCACTCTTTCTGTTCATGCACTCTTCACCTGTGACTTCAGGAATGGTTATCAGAAGTTCTCTCAGGAGATGCTGTCAAACGGCGAGCTGAATCATCTGCCCATGAAAGAGCGCATGGGTGAAATCGGAGGCCGCTGGCAGCGGCTCCCTCAGAAAGAGAAGGACCGTTACAAAAGGCTGGCAGAAGAGAAACAGAGGCAGTACAAAGTGCTGCTTGAGAAGTGGCTTGCGGTATATATCTTTACTGTTATTTAATCTGTTCAACACTTGCGCAAATAGCTTATTCTAATATATTACAATAGTAATAAATACTTCTTTTTTTTTTTTTACTTCACAGAGTTTATCATCACAAGAGAAAGCTACATATAAAGAATATAATTCTCTGGTGAGTCATAAATTTGGGTCTACTCAGTATTGAAGTCTAATCAAAAGAGTACTCGGTGCTCTTGTCAAAATAGACTTGAATTATATACCATAAAGTTTTTTAAATGTTTCTCAAATCACATTTTTTATTTATTTTTTTAAATGGTGATGTTTAATAATTTAAAAACATTAAATAATTAAATATTTAATTTCAATATATTAGTTTTTTTTGTAACACTTTCTGCCTGCCGTTCTGCCTGTTTAATGTTTTTTCTTAAACTTTTCTGCAGAAACGGAGGAGCACATCAAAACCAGGTGCCACTGCTGCTAAAGTGAAACCCAAGGCCAAACAATCGGTGAGTTTGATCATACATAGTCTTAAATCATTTAGCGTTTATTAGCCTCTATGTACATTTTTAGCACAATGTACTGATTGATTGTTCTGTATCAATTGTGACCTTGTCCAAAGGATGAGGAAGAGGAGGATGATGATGACGATGATGATGATGATGAAGATGACGATGACGAAGAGAAGGAATCTGATGACGGATCATCCTCTGATGACAGTGATGATGACGACGATGACGAAGATGATGTATGATTTATAGCATGTTGTTCACATTTTTTCCACACATATTTTAAAACTTTCTTGCTGATGTAGGATCAGCCTTTGATTTTGCAATATTGATTTTGATTAGCAATACGGAGTGCAGCAGTCGGGTTCCAGAAAAGTCCTGTTCGTTTTCTCCATAGGGGATTTCATTTTTAATGACAACTGATAAACCTAATCAGACCTCGAATGAAATGAATGAAAAATAATCTTTCCGAATTCACTTCCAGAATGAAGACGTAGAAGATGAAGAGGTTGAGGATAAAGAGAATAAGTCAGAAAGCAGCAGCAGCGCTTCCAGCTCTGACGATTCCTCGGGTTCAGACTCCGATTGAGCCGGAGCCGAGTCAGGCTGAGCCCACAGACTGCCAGAAATGCTGTGAACTGAGCCATGAGCCGGGGGTCTGAGCCTGCTCTGCACTGCGCTCTTCTCACCACAGGAGGGGGCTCACCCCGCTGTCACACATCTGCGCCACCTCTCACACACTCTTTCCTTTGCTTCTCTTCTCTTCTATTCTCCCCTGCACTTCTGCTTTTATTTTTTCCCTCCCTCCCTCGATGAATCCGCTTGTCAGGTTTTAAGGCATTTTAGGCAACGTGTATGAGGATGTATAGTCTAAATTCCTCCCAACACCGAAAAGGGTGCAGTGCTCTGCTATTGGCTTGTAGTAGTCAATGAGGCGTTATTAGGACCTCCTGTGTTTATACGTTAAATGTTGGAGGACACAGAGAGCACCATGTTCCATTTTCTTTTCCGTAAATGAGCCAAAGAGTCTCTTAGTTTCACAGATTATTTCGGGAGGTACAGGGGACCAAATAACTGCACTCTGAAGAATGTTTGCTTTCTTTTCTTCTGTCTGTGCCTCTCCTGTTCTTCCTAGTAGCATTGTTCCTCTCCCTTTCCTGCTCCCTCCATTTTTGCTTTGGTGTTTGTTTTTGCTTCTTCGGTTCAAAACAAATGTGGTATTTTCAGGAACAATGAAGCCATTTTGAATGTGGCCGCATGGACCCCGTTGGTCTCGCACGCGGTTCTTGTTCACCAGGCATTTGTGCGCTGCCCTTACCTGCACCTGACGAGGGGTTAAAGGTGAAAATGGACTATTTATTTTTGTCCTGTTGTAGGAATGCTGCCTGTAGCTGTTTCGCCACAGCTGATGGGTTTGAGTTCACTGTTCATTCAGATAATAAAACCGACTGATGTTACATAATGAGGACTAGTTTATCAGTTAATTGTTTGGCAGCCCAAGCAAAGTTCTTGCAGAAGTATGCTCGTTTTGTTTTGTTTTTTGTGGATGGGGCACCAACATGTTTTTCTTCTGTTTGTTAATAATAGTTATGTATTTTTTGAAGCTGACTTTTTGTTCCTCTTTCCAACCACTGTTTTATTTGGTGCTCCAAAGAACTGTTTTTCTTTTGAAAATGATATGTTTTAAATATGATGGATGTGAGTTACCCCACAATTCAGTGCACTTATGATGGAATCGCTAGCTCACAAACCTAGTGTTTTTTCAGTATTCCTCTTTCTGCGTTTCACTCATTAGCCCATAATGTCTACCACTTCACAGGTCTTTCACGCACCAGCTCAAGGAATGTAATGGAGATGTTTTATTTAAGAGAGGGGTACCGTTATTTGTTATGTGTTTATGTATATATGAACCGTTTTGAGGGTGACTGGTATATTCTCTCATTCCAATGCCCTGGCCTGAAATGGCAACTAAATTTAGTTAAACCCACAACCCAGCTTCCTCCGCAGAGCTACCAACTTTTACTCCGTTTTTTAATGCAGTCCTCAACTTAATAGGGGCACTGTAAGTGATTTTTCCCTCTATCAAAACTTTGAACCTTGATCGTTTGCATGTAAAGACAAGCAAATAATTTGGGGGGGGGGATTGCTGTCAAAACAGATCTGGATGCTGTAATTTCTGTACCAGACATGTGACCTTTATTCTAGGCATCCAAATAATCAAGGTCTGTATCATGCAAAAATGTGTGTTCTTGGCTCAGTTTGAAAAATATAATTTGGTTATAGATGTTTTGAATGATGGGCCGGGATAAGAAACCCAGTGGACCTTTCAAGATTTGTTGATATTTTATAGGATTTTGAGACTTTCAAATAGATTTGGGTTTGGTTCAGTGCTGTTGTAAGGTATTTGTACATATAGCTTTCTTTTATTTTCCTTTGTAATGAGTGAACATTATTGCGTTTGTATTTTCAATTGGCTAAGCATTAAGCAATATGCTGCTGTAGCCAAAATGAGTTTGTTCGTCAATTGGGGACATGTTTTTAATTTGGTAAGTTTTAGTTTTTTACCCCTTCCCATGTTTGTTTGTTTATTTGTAGAAATGGCAAAAAAGAGAAAAAGCTTACATTTGTATTACAGGTTTGAAACATTTGGACGTTTTCTATAGCAAGAGATGTGATATCCCTGCGATTTACAATTTGAGCAAATAAATAAACCTTCTCTTAAACAGTTGTTGTGTTTGTCTTTGTGTTCTTATATATATATATATATATATATATGCTAATAATTTCATTTATTAGCATTTAAATACTTATATAATTGCTATGTTGATGTGACTGACTCGCCATATGTTTATCTGTGTGTGTGTGTGTATATATATGTATATCTCAGTGTGCGTATGTTTATATGTAAATATGAAATTGGAACGAATTCAAGGCAGCTCAATCGATGTGTCACCCAAGATCGGTAATAGACTAGTGATGTCTAACCGGAGCCAAAATGGCAGCGTTGTTGTGTTTTCCAACATCATCTGTACTCAAACGACTTATTCAACCAGGCATCTAATCATTTTTGTAACATAATATTTTCATTATTTTCATATGTACGTTCGTTTTGAGCATGTTTGTTCTATGTTGTCGTTAAACAAGAGAACAGCGGGTCCGTGAATGACAAGACCCGGCCCGTTCAGTCTTGGTAAGTAGAGATACAATTTAAACAAGAGCGTAACAAATATGCTTCTTTTTTTGCGCGCGGCGTCAGGTTGTACTTTGTAACACATATTTCTGCGGTTTTGAAACAGTGTTCCTGCACCCGCCCATATGGGAAGTTATATGACAGAGAAAACGGCAGTGTCACAGTCGTGCCTGTCAACTATGTTTACAATGACAGTGTGTACATGTGTGTTCAACAGTTTTATTAGGTTTAAATATACACTGGTTATTAATTACTGGAAATCGTTTATCTTATTTGATTGCTGTTTTGCTGAATAAGTGCTTTGCCCGCCCATTTTCACAGTGTTCCCGTTATATCGGCTAGCTGAACATGATAAATAATTTATTAATCTGACACGCATGTTATAAAATGGACCTTATAGCCTAGAAAATGGTTTTTAATTTTAAGAAAGAACATTTAGTTGATGACAAATAATTAACAACATGAACAAATGTGGCTGTAAATGACTGTTTAAAATGTTTTCTGATGTTCACTAATTATTTTGAAATGCTGAATCTCTTATTTAATTTATTCACTTTTTAATTAAAAAGGCATACTTTTATCTTTAGATAGTAGGATGACCATACTATGATATCCCATTTGACTATGATGTAATGTGCCTTTGTTTGTTTTCGTGTATTTCAGTGTTTACCACCCCTTTCTGCATTGTCGACAATGATAGCTCTCCTACAATAGTTGTTGCAAATGAAAATGGAGGATATGTCTCTGTCAGGCCTGGATAACACCAAGCTAGAGGTAAAGGTTTGCAGATAATGAGTTTAATTTATGAAACATACAGAAGAGAATATATCTGCTTTTGTTGTTCTTGTAAATGTTGTGTTCATATAAATGCATCTGTTTACGTAAGAATTGTTTTATGCAGGCTCACAAAGTAGCCTGTATCATAGACCAATAAGATACATGATTTCATATGATCAGTTTAACTCAAATGATTTAACTTCTCTCGCAAAACTTCTCCTTTGTTGTAGGCCTTGGCTCATGACGTATACTCTGACCTAGTGGAAGATGCCTGTTTAGGGTTGTGCTTTGAGGTGCACAGGGCGGTCAAACAGGGTTATTTCTTCCTGGATGAAACGGACCAAGAAAGTATAAAGGATTTTGGTGAGTCAGTCATAAAAAATAAACAAATGCATTATTTCTAAAGCCTGGGTTGCATGGTTTTAAAATGTGTCTGTGCTTCATGCTCCCTCTGATGTAGAAATAGTGGACCAGCCTGGTGTGGACATCTTTGGGCAGGTGTACAACCAGTGGAAGAATAAGGAGTGTGTGTGTCCCAACTGCAGCCGGAGTATTGCAGCCTCTCGCTTTGCTCCTCATCTGGAGAAGTGTCTCGGCATGGGCCGCAACAGCAGCCGAATAGCCAACCGCAGGTCAGTGGGCTGTGAGCTCTCACCATTTAGTTCACTGAAAATTAAATGAGTTTATCTTTTTCTCACTAAATACACTGACATTATTCGGTGAAGGGAATGCTTAAAGGAACACTCCACTATTTTTGAAAATAGGCTCATTTTCCAACTCCCCTAGAGTTAAACAGTTGAGTTTTACCGTTTTCGAATCCATTCAGCCGATCTCCGGGTCTGGCGGTAGCACTTTTAGCTGTAGCTTAGCATAGATCATTGAATCTGATTAGACCGTTAGCATCTCGCTCAAAAATGACCAAAGAGTTTCTATATTTTTCCTATTTAAAACTTGACTCTTCTGTAGTTACATCGTGTACTAAGACTGACGGAAAATGAAAAGTTGCGATTTTCTAGGCCGATATGGCTAGGAACTATGCTCTCGTTCCGGCGTAATAATCAAGGAATTTTGCTGCCGCACCATGGGTGCAGCAGGCGCAATGATATTACGCAGCGCCTGAAAATAGTCCCCAGCTAGGTAACTTCCAATAAGCCTATTTTCAGGCACTGCGTAATATCATTTTACGCCGTTTTAAATAGGAAAAATATAGAAACTCTTTGGTCATTTTTGAGCGAGATGCTAACGGTCTAATCAGATTCAATGATCTATGCTAAGCTGCAGCTAAAAGTGCTACCGCCAGACCCGGAGATCGGCTGAATGGATTCGAAAACGGTAAAACTCTAGGGGAGTTGGAAAATGAGCCTATTTTCAAAAATAGTGGAGTGTTCCTTTAAAGCAATATTTGACCAAAATTCTTAATTCATCCTAATGTCTGTATGCTTTTTTTGTTTTACTACAGTGTTTTTATTCTATTGCCATGTACTGGTGGGAAAATGTGAAAAATTAGGGGTGACACATTTCTAATGATTATTTTCCAAAGATAACACGTAGACTCTCTGCCAGATGGAGAGATTTTATTGATCCCTAAGGGAACATTTGAGTGGCACTCCAAAGCATTGATTGTTCTGCTGTTTCTACAGAATAGCCAGCAGCAACAACACAAGCAAGTCAGAAAGCGATCAGGAAGACAATGATGATGTCAATGACAATGATTGGTCCTATGGTTCAGAAAAGAAAGGTGAGCTCATCCAGTCTGTCTGTTCACCACTATTTGTCTCCAAATGTTGCACCATTTTTTGTTAATCTTATGAAGGCCTGATTTGAATAATTAATGATAACAGTTTATTAACCTCTTATTTTCACAGCCAAGAAAAGAAAGTCAGAAAAGGTATACAACTTTGATCAGATATTAACATGTTGAAAATGCAAGCCAAATGTTCTACATTATAATAAATTGAAAATAATATTTGAAATAAATCTGTGTGTTTTAGAATCCAAACTCTCCCAGGAGATCCAAATCCCTGAAGCACAAGAATGGTGGGTTTTCTTCTGACTGAATCTAGCTTTCAGGAGTTGTTTAAAGGTAGTGCACTGCATGGCAGACAGCAGGCTTCACTTGAACGTGTTGTGAGTCTTTTTGTGTCTTGTTGCACTGCAGGAGAGCTCAGCAGTAATGTAAATCCAGACCTGTACAAGGTGAGGTGATTAATTATTTTAATATTTAGAACATTGGTTCTTGCTTTCACTGTTGCATTTATTACTGTAGTGTTACAGCGATGTTGTTTCACTCTCTCTCTCATTCACTCATGCAGTATAACTACAGCTCTGGCATCAGTTATGAGACTTTGGGACCCGAGGAGCTGCGCTCCATACTGACTACGGTAAACAGCCTTATAGACTTACATAAATGATTATTATATTCTTACACAGAGAATATATAATTATATTAAGAATATATATTATTGAGAGTGTATTATATTCTTACATAATTATTATATATTTTTTATTATTAAATATTGTTTACCAAACAATTTATTTTTTATTTTTCCTTCTAAAAATAAATCTATAAAAAATAATGCTAATATAAATGCTAATAAAAATAAGAATAAATAAAGAATAATAAATTATCTAAGCAGATTAGGTCTACAAATAAAAGTCTCAATTAACAATTATATTAATATTTTTAATTACAGTGGAAATAAAATCTTAATTCATCCTCAAAAAATGCAATTCAAAACTGAATTTAATTCAAAATCATATCTTCTCTACTTATCCAAACTCTTGATGTTTTTTCTACCATATAGTGATGTTTCAGATTAAAATGGAGGTAAATTAAAATCTTTATTATACTTGGATATAGGAAAATATGTACCTTTTCAACTAAAATAATACTTGAATGTAGTGGAGTGTTAGAGTAAAGTTTTTTGTGTTTGACCACCCCAAATGACCTTATACGCATTCAGTGGTAAATTAATGTCAACTATTTCACTGTATTAGACCAAATAAAGGGGGCAACTAATATTTTGAACATTTGCAATTATTAGGATAAGTTTGACCATTAATAGAAGTGGTATTTCCCTCTTTTTTCAGTTACAAAATCTACCAAGATCAAATTTCAGATATTTTTTGTGAATCTTTTGTAAATGTGTGAAATAAGAGTTAATCATTTTAGTTTCATTTCAGCTGTTTTGCCATTAAATGGTATTATTGGCATTATACAATCTCTCAACCACTGGAGTTTACCTCTTGCTAACAGGTTCTCTCTTTCCTCAGCAATGTGGGGTCGTATCAGAGCACACAAAGAAGATGTGTACTCGGTAAGAATTCAGTCCATATTTGTGAACTAACAGGAAACCATAAAAATAAACATCTGTGATTTATTCTTACAAATGCACACTGTGGTACACTCAGGCCACTGACATTTAGAGATTCTTTCCATTACCTTATTGACTGTGAAAGTCACCACGTTTGTCATCTTTCTTTTGCCAGCAAAGAGTAAGTATTTTTCCACAGCATATTATGAGGAATACCAACTTACTGAAGGCCGAAACATCTGTGAAACCAGTCTAGGAGATTTAAGGTCTTTGCATATTGTGGCCAAACATCTTTTTTTTTTAACTCTATGTTAAGGCTGCTTATAACCCTGCATTAAGCAACATTTACATGTAGAAATGTTTGTAGATTTTGAACTGATCAATACTTATGAACATATTTGCATAACAAAAAGAAGAGTATACTGTTTTAATTGGTAATTGGTTAAAAAATTCACTAAGATGATATATTTGATCACATGAAGATGAATAAATGATTAAAATGCTAATTTTTGAGTGAACCGTTCCTCTAATGAAGCCTGTCATGTGATCAGAAGTACGATCAGGTACAGTCAAGGGGACATACAGTATCTCACAGAAGTGAGTACACCCCTCACATTTTTGTAAATATTTTATTATATCTTTTCATGTGACAACACTGAAGAAATGACACTTTGCTACAATGTAAAGTAGTGTGTACAGCTTGTATAACAGTGTAAATTTCACTGTTTGAGTGTCGAGGATGTGTATGTATTAGTGTGTGCTGCTGGTTTAGAGCCAGAGATTGATTGTGCATGTGATGTGTGAACACATGATCTTTTTCATTTATGTAAATGGAAATGATCATGTTATGTTGGGACTGATTTTACGGAACACAACTGGCAAATCCATATAAACCCCATATTTTTGATTGGTGTTCACTTTTCAGTTTTCTTTCCTGTGTCATTTAATTTGGCCTTGCTTCTGCTAAAAAAATTTAATTTAAATAATCTGTCTCCATTTCAATTGGACATAAAAGTGCACCATCATTTCCCAATTGGACGGTCATAGGTTGTTTCAAAGCACTGCCTGTTTTACGCAACAAGAGACTTCTTGAGCATCAGCCAGCATGGAAACCCCCTTCCATACATGTTAATATCTAACCCTAGAGCCCCTTTTCCAGTCCTTCTGGCAGTGTTCACCCAGTCTCTTGCCCGTCATTGTCTCTGGTGCAGTGCGTAATGCCACGTTGTGTCCTGGCAGGTCCCAGCGTTGTCCCCAGCACACGGACGAACAGAGGAGGGCAGTCAGGGTCTTCCTCCTTGGGCCGTCCGCGTGAGTTTCACCCCCTTCTCCCAACCCTGACCTCTCCTTATCAGAAAACAATCAATGTACCCACCCACTTTCCTCTCCTTTCATCTGTCTCTCTCTTAATATACCACTTTTTCATCAAGCTTGAGTTCATTTGTAGAAGCTGCCCAAACATAATGGTGAAAAACTAATAGGTCCTCGTATTGAGGCTTGAGGCACACCATCTGGAGTCAGTGTACATCTTAGTCTGCTGTGATTTTTCTTAAGTGTGACATGAAGGGTAACATTTTATAATGAGGTTTTATTTGTTAACATTAGTTAACTACATTAGTTAACAAACTAACAATAAACAATACATGCATTTATTAACCTTAGTTGTTGTAAATTTCATTAATTTTGAAAGAAAAAGTTGCATCTATTGTTAATGCATTTTTAAGTAAAGGCTAGAATTCACTACACAACTTCTTCCCAGATTTTTTCCCCCCAATTTGCAGTCTGGAAGAGCCAACATTAGTTGGAGCAAGCCAGAGTCAGTCTGCAGATATTGGGCAGTCAAAGCTGACAGATTTCACAGAAAATCACATAGTGTATTATGGGTGCAGACTTAGCTTTATACTATGATTCCATCTAGTCGGCAGATATCAAACGTGTGATATCTTAATAATTTTTGAAAACATTGTTTTTAATCGAAATGTGTTTCCTAGCAACAGGAAGCATGTTTCAATGTGAGTTTGTTGTGTTCTGAATGCCTTTAAACGTTAACAGGGGATGATGGGGATGATGCCCAGTTTTTCCTCTGTAACCATTTCAAATTCGGCAAATGTTTAGTGTTATAAAATTAAAAGTCGTATAATGTATTCCAACCCTAACATGAACGATGAACAACTGTATTTTTATTAACTTATGTTAACAAAAGTTAATAAATGCTGTAAAAATGTATTGCTCATTGTTAGTTCATGTTAGCTAATACATTATCTAATGTTAACAAATTAGACCTTATTTAATAACGTTCGGTTTAAATGATGACCTGTTCATGCTTTTCTTTTTTCATGAAAAAGCCCAATTTTTCTAGTCCTTTTCCTTTATTAACTGAGCATAATATTTCCATAAATTACACTAATATCTTATTTTTGTAGACCAATTTACATTTAAGGCACTTTGCAGATGCTGTTATCCAGAGCAAGTTAAAAAAAAGTTCTTTAGCTTCACAATTTTAATAATGCTTGTTGAAAATTCAATGTGCAGTTTTAACCTGTAAAATGAAGGGTGACAGAGGAAACTATGTCAGCTCATCAGCAAATGTCTCTTTGGTTTCAGATCTTTTGATTGTTTCTTTGAACTGGGGTTCTTGGTAAACATGTGCTTATTCAGCATTTGTCTCTGTGTAGTTATATCTTCCTTTCTGTTTGACAGGTCAACACTACCTGACTCTGATACAATGCTGGAAAATGATGGCTATGATGCCCCTGATGGCCAGCTCATCATGTCTCGCCTCCAGTGGGATGGTTCCTCTGATATCTCACCATCAGACTCAGCATCTTCAAAAGCCAGTGAGGTTTTCATGAAAGCTTTTAAAAATTGCACGCTCTGTCTGGTTTTTTTCACTTATTCGCAGTCTTGTTCTCAGGCACCAATAACTCAGAATCTAAGAGACCTAAGAAAAAGAAGAAGCCCAGCACGCTGACTCTGACTACCACTGGAAGTGGAGGAGAGCGGGACAAAGGGCAGGAACGAGAGAGAGGAGACCGAGATAGAGTAGTATGCGGCGGGAGCGGTAGCAGCAGCTCCCAGAATGCACTGGGCCTGTCCAGTCGGAAAAAGCGACCAAAACTGCCAGTTCCCCCAGCCCTTAGCATCTACGATGACCTGAACTAAGGAACATGCAACTTGCACACACTTACACACAGTTTATGATAATGACTGATTTGATGAGTCCTTATGTGATCCCTAGTTTCCACCATTTCAAGGTATATGAACGAGTTGAGACACTCTCTGTTGAATGTGTAAGAGAGGAAAGATCTGGGCACCATTTCAGACTTACGTTATCGGGGGCACAATAGAGTACATTTGTTATGGCAGTGTTGCACAGTGAAAAGTGAGTGTTCTTGTGATTAAATGTGGTTTTTGTAGGTGGATGCGAGTTGGAGCAAGAATTTTCTTTATTTTACTATGCAGTTCACGGTCATAGTGTTATTGCATACTCTTGTGTGTGTATACATGAGATTTGGGTTTACAGTGACACATGAAAATGTGGTATGCATGGGTGAATGCTGAACAGATTGCATGTATGTGAATGGGATGTTGCAAATATTTTGTTTCCTGGTGGCACATGTATACATTAGGTTAATCTGTGCAATGTCCTCTACTGGTTTTAAAGGGTGTCTTTCCTTCATATCATCTTGCTAATGTTACTGCAACCTGTTGTCTCTTCTCAGCTGCTTTCTGCAAGTGAAGCTACTACTCGTACTCTCTCTTGACAATGTCTAATTGCTAAATAATGGACTTACATAGTGCTACCGACAGCTTTCTGCCAAATCTGTGAATACACAATCTTTTGCCTTTTGTGTCTCTTTTGAAGTTAATATTCTTGTTTGTTGTCATGGCTAATATTTCTTGTCTGATACTCTTTATTTATTTAGTTTAGTGTCAATGTAATTTTTTTTTTTTAATAATCATGGCTTTTTGACTCCTTGATCTATAACGTATGCATTTTCTTGGATTACAAGGTTTAAATGGCTGAAGAGTTTGGTGAGCCTTAGAGCACTTTGTTAGATGTCCGCTTGTTTTGTATAAAATGTTTGGTTAAAAAAAAATCTGAAATGCAAATAGTAATTGTAGATGCACTTAAATGGATAAAATCCAGCCCGTATAGGCGCCTTATTGTATTTTCAGTGAATTTTTTTGTCATTGATCTGTCTTTGGTGAATTTGGTTTCTTGAAATTTAAATGATCTGAGAGTTTCACTGAGTGTGAACTGAAATGTCCGCATGCTGGAGAAAAACAACTTAGGATATACAATTGCTGTGGGTGGATGTTTCTTCTGTGATGCTCAGTTATTGCTCTGGCTCTCAATGGACTGTATTATCTCTGTAATAGTCTAAATAAATATTTCTCAGGATTGTTTGTTCTCACACATTCTTAATCCACTCTTAAAAGGACAGTTCACCCAAAAATGTCATGATTTACTCACCCTCATGTCGTTTCAAAAATGTATGACACTCTTTATCCTATGGGATATGCTTGTTTATAGTTTGAGAAATGTCTTTTTTCCATACAGTGGAAGTTAATATGCTCCAATATTGTTTGGTTTCCAACGTTCTTCAAAATATTTTTTTTGTGTGTGTGTGGCCCTTTAGGCTGGATCATGAACAGTGTTAATTGTGTGGATAAGAACAAAAAATTTCATTTCAAAGATGAGCAAATTTATTCTGAATTACTGCATCAAAGCAAAACCAAAAAGCATTTTAATCAAAGAGGTGCTAGTTGTCTGTAATAATGAGAATGAGAATAGGTAGACTAGATTTCCCATAAAACATATGCAGATATTGCTGACAATACTGAGAGAAATGACCCATTTATACAAGAACCATCCAACTGAGAGCTTTAAGTTTCTTCCATGCCCCTCTTGATTTATCTACAGTAAATACATTGCTTATATACAGATTTTACACAGGACAAAAAAAAATTTATTTGCTTTGTTATTGATGTCACATATGAAATGCCTATTAATGCAGTGAGTTTTCTACAGACTCTTCAGACTATAGCGGTCCAAATACTCCTGTATGCATGTAAACTCTTCATGTATAAAACTTTTATGTCCTAAATGATAGCTATGAGCTGTAACTAGCAGCAGACATGCTGAACCAGAATGTTATGTAGAAATAAGTATGAAATAAATACAGATTTCAGTGACACTGGCACAAGAAAAAAATCCTTCAATCACAAACATCTAAATTGAGTAAATTGATGTCTCAAAATATCTGCTAAATAGCATATCACATCTGTAGTTGTGTATTAACATTTAAACATGACTTTTTTTTTTTTGCTACTACAGAAGATAGTGGTGCTATTACCAGTGAAGAGACACATTAATTGATTAAAAAACCAATCAGTTGACAAATTGCGATTCCTCTAAATGAAAAGACCAGTCAGACATGGGATCCTGACTTCTCTTTACACAGAGAAGCTACACTTTAGGCTGAGATTGAACAATTATAAAGCTATTTTTTTCCCAAGAACTAAATTATACAGCAGTATTACTTTGTGCTGCTCACGAATGAAGCTGAAAGCACTAGCACACACTTCCGTCGTCTAAATGGCACCAGAACCCTCGAGGGCTCCCTGAGAACTTTCTTGGTTATTTTCAAGTCCTATCGTTTCGTTTCCTTCTTCCCTAATATTGGCATCATTCCTCTCTTCATCCATCTTCTCATCGACTGTGCATGCCGAAGATGAGGAAGCTGAAGAAGACTGTGACCCCAACCAAAGAGATGGTGGCTGGGGCAGTGAACAGCTGGCGGTAGTTGATTCGGAAGTACCAGACGACGGCGAGCAGCACCACGAACACGGGGATCACCAGGCTTCCTGTGCTGAGAGCCACACCGGCCGAGCGAAGCCCCCCGCTGAGCATGGAGCCCCTCCCGGCTCGAGGGTTCTCCTCTGCGGCCGCCTCACGCAGCGCCTGGGCTTGAGAGATGTGACAGTGGAGGACGCTGTTGTGGGTGATGTTCAGGGACAGGAGAGAGCGCTGAGGGTCCTGCAACAGCTGACCCTGGTAGATGAGCTTAATCTGATGTTCACGGCCAGAGAAGTACTTACTGAGAGATAGAGAGAGAGAAATCATTGACAAACAAAAGTGAGTTGCTTGTGCAATTAAGCAACACCAAATAAAGGAAGGATTTTAATGCATTTGCTTTTGGCCATTACATTTCTTAGTCTTGCAGTCTCACCCTGTCTTGTGACAAATGTTATTGCATTAAAGGTGACATATCATGAAAATCTGACTTTTCCAGGTTTTAAGTGCTATTCCACTCAAAATAGGCATTTTCAAATTGTTATAATAAATGATCTGTGGAGTATTTTGAGCTGAAACTTCACAGACACATTCTGGGGACACCAGAGACTTATATTACATATTGTAAAAAGGGGTATAATATGTCTCCTTTAAGATGTTAATGTTTTGATGTGGTTTAAACTTCAGTAGCAACATGTTGATACAGCTAACTCTCTATCAGAGTGACGTGGTCATGTGGATGGCAAAACATTGTGTGCGAAATGTAATACATAAAAAAGAAGTGTTAAACAAAATGTATAATATTTAAAATGTACAAATGTATAAACTACTGTTAAAAGGTATGGGATCAGTAAGATCAAAAGTGACAGTAAAGACATTTTAAATGTTACAAAAAATTCAAATAAATGCTATTATTTGAACTTTCTATTCAAAGAAGCTTGAAATAAATGTATCACAGTTTCCACAGAAACATTAAGCAGCAGAACTGTTTTAAACAATAAGAAGAAGAAGAAGAAATGTTTCTTGAGCAGCAAATCAGCATATCAGAATGTTTTCTGAAGGATCACGTGACACTGAAGACTGGAGAAATGATGCTGAAAATTCAGCTTTACCATCACAGGAATAAATTTAGCAGCAGACAAATTTAAAATATATTAAAATAGAAAACAGTTATTTAATTTTATTTATTATTTATAATTAAAGGTTAATATTTCAAAATATTAGTATTTTACTGTATTTCTCTATTCCTTGGTGAACATAAGAGACTTATTTGACTTTTATTGACTTATATGTATATATACATGCAATGTGATGTCACATTGTTTAGGCCCGCCCACAACCGCTGACTGACAGCCCTGCATTACAGTAGTTTCTGCCCTCAGCAAGTTGTGTTTGGTTGTACGCTGTCCTCCATTTTCTCAACGCTCGAGCAGCTGTGACGTCAACAATGTTCCGTAAGCAATGCCGGTGTTCTGTGTTTGGATGTAAGACTGAACATAAGAGTCTTCATTTTCAGGACGCAGTGGATTACTTTTATTTCTGAAGGTAATGCACCTCAAAATCATGTCATTATAGTGCATAGCTAATGTTTTAACCACATTTGTATGTGCGTGTTGTTTCGTTAAAGCACAGAGCGAACGTTATATAAGTATTTGTGTATAAATGTGTTGCTCATCCATGCAAATGGGCTGTGAAAACTCTATACATAAATGTATCAAAAAACCATTCCGAGACATCCTGGTTCATTCTCATATGTGTTTCTTCTGCTGGAGTCTCTCCTTCATCTGTGTCTGACTCCAGTTCATACATGTACGGCTGAACACCGGTTCTCTCGCTCTTAGTCATGTTGCTTCTACCAGCTGTTTATTGCTGTAGGTATGCAAAGCAGAGATATATACGCCATGCCCTGAAGACAGGGAGGGAATATGCAGCTCATTTGCATTTAGAGTGATACACACAAAAACAGCTATTTTTTTTAGACATGCCCCAAAAAAAGACATTTGCCACATGTTATAATAAATGATCTGTGGGGTATTTTGAGCTGGAACTTCACAGACACATTCACATAGACCAACCAAGACCAATATTACATCTTGTAAAAAGGGGCATAATAGGTGCCCTTTAAGTTCAATTCAGACTTTAAAGAAAGTCTTTTTCAATTTCTCCAATTCATACATAAGAGTTAACTTTATTTTTTCACTACTTCATGTGTGTGTTTGTCTCACCTCTTCAGCAGTCCAACGGTGTCCTGTGGTCTGAGTACTGCCAGCTCCTCCGTGTCATTCAGGAACTTCAGTCTCACCGTGATACTGGCGGCCTCATCCTCCGCCTCCTCTTCCATCCCTCCCTCTTTCCCCTCTTCCCTTTCCTCAGCCTGAACATAGCTCACTTTCTTCCTCCCACCCTGAATATCCAGCAGCTCCTCTCCAGGCACATCCTCTCGCCCATCTGGCCGGGCCTCGCCCTCTTCCTGTTTCTCCTCCTCTGTGGGCTCTTCGTCCAGCTGCTCGCTGGGCTCTGAGCTGGGTGGGGGGTTCGCGTAGCTGTCGTGACCCCCGAGGCCGATGAGGGAGGCGTGGGCGCCCACGGTGAGAATGGTACCCAGAATGTGATCTCCACGGTCGGCCACGTGGGTAGACAGCCAGGCAAGAACCACAGCCAGGAACAGGACAACCACGCTGCCCAAAGCCGTGGCCTCCTCCCCGAGCCCGTCAAGCACAGTTAGAGCACACACCGCCATCCCAGCCCCTCTCTACCTGCGCAGACAAGAAAAAGAAAGATCAAGTCAACATTAAATATGTTCACAACCGTTTTTACTTGCATCATGTGACAAATTACCAAGTGAAATAGGATATTTAACAAGACAATTTGTTAACATTATCCAATAGAATAAAGGAGGCTCAGTGATGCCACCCAAAAAAGAAGGTTGTTTCAGAGACAATTTTTGGATGAGACACATTTCTTTTTGTTACTTGGACAATTGTTACTTGTAATAAAACAAATGTTAACTGAAATATTTTTAAAATCTTAAACTTATAGACATTAAACAAAAACTAATAAAAATGACAACACCACAACAAAATTACTCAAACTTTAACTGGAATTAAAAAGAAAATGCAATATATAAAAATGAAAACTAATTCAAAATATCAATAAAAAATATTCACAGTATCTCAACAGTTCTATTGATATTACTTAAGTCTTTCATAATAAGACCAAAAAAGTGCATTAAGAAAGCAAATCGAACTTAACAGAAGTCATCTCAGTCTTAGTGACCTGCTTGAATATGGTATTTATGATAGGTAATTATTGTCATTAATTATGTTTAATAGTTATTGGACTTTAATTATGGGTTACACCATTAGAAAGCATTAACCGGGTAGATCAACTAGCAAAACATCAGTGTGTTGTATGGATCGTTAAGAGTGTAAAGACCCGTAACTCTGTTACCTAACATTAAGTGACACACTTCTTAGCTGCATTAGGCAATAAGCCAGATGACATTAAGTACTGAGTGACATGTACATTTCTTGCATTAAAACTATAATTCCCCTCTGTTAAGTTATATATTAGCTCATTAATAATACACTGTTACTAGACAGTTTGTACATTTAGAGGCTCGCTAGCGGTTTCCGCTAAAGCCGTGAAACCTTTAACAAACCTTCACCGTTGCACATTTAATGTCGCCGACAGGGCCTAGAATGAGCTACAATCGATATTAAAAACAAATTAGACGAAATACCGTACAGAAAAATGTATTTAATGAAAAAGTATCTGCTTTGTTTTGTCTGTCTGCAAGGGAAGGCAGCTAATCATGTAACTTAGCGGCAATGTAAGACGACCTTGATTCACAAGTTTTAACAGAACACATGTCCTTTAAACAGATATTACAGCACATTTACCTTCTTTTACTTCAGATCATTCTGGATCGACGATGTTTTAATCCCTACACCGGTTGAAAGACAAAACACTTGGCTTAGAAATAAATAAACACACGTACAATCTCACGCGCACGCGTACAGCTGACGCTCAGCCAGCGTAGGAAGGTCACGTGGTTTTCGAAAGTGACGGGGAAACGAACCTTTTCAAAAAAAGAAAATAAAAATATTAAACTGACAAAATGTATAAAACTGAACATCAATTAAACAAAATGTGGTTTGTAGTTATTGATAGATGTCTATAAATTATATAAAGCCTAGAAACGTATTTATATAAATAAAACTACGTTCAAGGGCAAAAATGGTTGTATCAGGCCCCTACACTTTGAATTTTTATTTCAAAATTATACCAGATAAATTGCTTAAAACTTTAGCTCTTTGTTTTGCAAATGCAACTTCTATTTTGCAAATGTGGTGGTTTACAAAAATCTGATTAATGTAGATCATCTACAATATAATATTGTAGCATCTTAATTTTCGAAATTTAAGAAATAAACTAGCAACTGTGAGAAATAAAGAAATTCGACTCACTCTAAACTGTAATAGAAGGGCTAATAATGTAAGAATAAATACAACTTTAGGCTGGCCACTATTGAACGATAGGACAATTATTTCTCTGCTTTGTTTTATTAGAGATATTTCAGTGTCTAGAGTTCCTAATGTCCTGTATTGTCAACTTTTGTATAGTATTGCTAGTCATAATTTTAACACCAGGCATGCATCAAATTTTTTATTATTTTTTTGCTTCCTGCTTCAAAAACTAATGCAAAGCAATGGACTGTAATGTATAGCGGAATGAAAATATGGAATGATTTGCCATCGGACATTAAATATTTTTTAATAAGCAAAAAGAGGTTTATAAAAATCTTTAAAGGAATATTTAATGGCACAATATACAGTAAATTGATGATTTTGATGTTTTGAATGAATTTTAGGGTTTGTATGTTTTATTGACTTGACTTTTATTGTTGTGGATTAATGTAGTTTTTTTTTTTTTAATTGTTGGACCCCAGGAAGAATAGCCACTACCTTGGTAGTGACTAACGGGGATCCAAATAAACAAATAAACACTGCAACAAGTCAAGTCACCTTTGTATAGTGCTTTATACAATACTGATTTTGTCAAAGCAGCTTTACAGTGGCAAACAGGAAAATAGTTTGTCAATAATGCAAGAGGACAATAACAAACAGTCATTTTTCATGTTAAAGTCAGTTCATTGATGATTCAGTGATGTCATCATCCAGATTTGTATATTTATATACATCATCATAGTAATACATACATAAAAAACAATACATTCAGTTAGTGCCAAGGAGGTGCCTGGGACAATCTCATTTTCATGTCTTTGTTTATTTCACATGCGAGAACCACCATTGGCACATATTAAAGCACTATCCAGCTATCAGTATCAATATTACATTTGCAGTGCCTTATGTCTGTCTGTTAGGCCACTGTGGTCCTCTTAGTTCAACGCCTCTGACAGTCAAAGTCCCCAGGGCACTGCCCCATTTGGCCCGGGGCCATAATCCATCCTACTTCTATTGTCAAGAGGCATCACAGATGATAAATATTGTGAAAAACAGTATTCAGTTCAGCCCATTGTTTCTAGTCAGCTATTTTTAGTTTGTCTAAAAATGGAGCTCAACGGAGCAGTCCTCATTATGCAGCAGTAGATAATCTTTTAAAGTGCTGGGGATGTTGAGTTGGACTATTGCGAAGTGACATAATGACCCCAGGTGGCGACGGAGCGCACAGCGGCAGAGGTGCTGAAGAGATCGCAGCTGCCCGCTCATCCGTCTCACCGCATCGAAGAAAGACTGATGCTCCTGAGAATACAACAAGCGTTTTTTTCATTAGGATGAGATATACGTTTCTGAATGAAAACGTAAATAGATCAACCATTGTTGATAGAAATGGCAGGGCTTATCCAACCAAAATGCTAAATCAAAGTAAACTTACTGTATAAAATACAACTAATAATACGATATATAGTATGTCAGCAATATCAAAAAAAAAAGTTTTGTGTCAAACATTTGTGTCTGCTTTTTATTTGTATTAGATTTTGATCCGTAAATGAAAACTAACTGAGAACTCATTATTCCTCCTGAGCTATGTTAGAGAAACCTTTGAGCATAACATTTTTGGAATGTGATATATTTTCAGACGGACCTTCAGTAGTTCCTCTGGTATGTCCTCTAACCACTCCTCACACGCTGGGATGACCGGATAGCAATTCAGCATTACCTCCAAAGTGGCAGGAGAGGGCAAGCAGTGTTTCAGCATCTGGGATGTTCACACACAGATACATAAAATAAGGATTCACACCAAAGTGTAGGTAGGACACATAGCAGTCTGCACTTACTCTAGGGGAGGGCGGCTGTGCTCCATAGTTGAGAAGAGATTGAGCCACAACCTCTGGCTGCTGGTCTGGGTAATCCTCTATTACCTGCCAAAATTACAGAGAGAAGAATTCAACCATTTGGAATAATTACGTTTTTTTTTTTTTATGTTTTTGAAAGAAGTCTCTTATGCTCACCAGTGCTGCATTTATTTGATCAAAAACACAGTAGAAACAAAAATATGAACTACATGAGTAAATTTTGAGAACAAACTTTGAGTTGGCTTGAGAAAGCCTATCCTGTAAGTTTGAAGCAGTTGTTAAAGTATGAAAGTTGATGTTGATAGCATGTTGCTAGCATGATTTAATACATTGCTTACATGATTTAACATGTTGTCAGCATGTTTTAGCATGATTAACATGTTGTTTGCATTTTTATAGGCTGATTACAATGTTGTTAGCATGATTAGCATGTTGTTAACATGTATCTAGCATGATTAGTATGTTGCTAACATGATTACCATGTTCATAGCATGATTTAGCATATTGCTAGCATGTTTCTAGCATGATTAGCATGTTGTTAACATGATTAGCATGTTGTTAGCATGTTACTAGCATGTTTTTTTAGTATGATTAAGTGTGTTATAAGCATGTTGTTAGCATGTTACTAGCATGTTTTTTTAGCATGATTAAGTGTGTTATAAGCATGTTGTTAGCATGTTTTCAAGAATGCAACCATTTGGAATAATTAAGCTTTTTTAATGTTTTTGAAAGAAGTCTCTTATGCTCACCAGTGGTGCATTTATTTGATCAAAAACACAGTAGAAACAAAAATATGAAATATTATTACGATTTAAAAGAATTTTCTATTTGAATACATTTCAAAATATAATTTATTCCTGTGATGGCAAAGCTGAATTTTCAGCAGCCATTACTTCAGTCTTCAGTGTCACACGATCCTTCAGAAATCATTCAGCAGAATTTAAAATTTTGACAATTTTTCAGTTTTGGGTTGAACTGTTTCAATAAAAAGTGATCTTTATATTTTGTGCTGTCTCTGTGAAAATCAACATCTAAAAATAAAAATAAAAATAGGATCTTGTAAAAGTCTTAACCCTATATACCATCATCATCCCACCTGTAACAGGCAGTCCATGGGTGTGTATCCA
This sequence comes from Sinocyclocheilus rhinocerous, assembly GCF_001515625.1. Taxonomy (NCBI): domain Eukaryota; kingdom Metazoa; phylum Chordata; class Actinopteri; order Cypriniformes; family Cyprinidae; genus Sinocyclocheilus; species Sinocyclocheilus rhinocerous. The sequence continues at coordinate 197,902 of NW_015647041.1, forward strand.
GCACAGTTAGCTACGTCTGCACGAGCCCCATGTTTCAGCAGCAGTTCAACTATGCGGTGGCAACAGTTTCCACAGGCGTTATGCAGGGCCGTATGCTTCTTCCTCCCAGCAGTCTGCGCATCAGCCCCAGCCGCTAGCAGCTTCTGGACAATACGCAGATACCGTCCTGCATCTGCAGGCCTCTCTGCCCCAGAGCAGGCTGCGTTCAAGGGCGTCTCGCCCTCTTGGCTCCGAGCTGTCACGTCCCCTCCATAGGACAGGAAGAGCTCCACGTGGTCCTCCAGCCCTCTCCTGCAGGCCACGTGAAGGGGGGTGAGACCTGAGTCTTGCTGGGCCACGTTCACCTGCGCACCACTGGTCACCAAGTGCTCAGCACACCTCAGGGCAGATAAGAGTGTGCTATTATTACTGAAGTAAAATATAATAAAAGGTCAATTTAATTCCAACATGGTTTGATGTTATGTACTGTAGTATTAATCACCTTTTGTTGTAAGGAAAAAAGCTCTGACCTCATGCCTAAGATTTCCTTTAGTGTTTCACAAATGAAAGACAATAATACAGGTCAGAATGACGTGAGGGTGAGTAAATTATGACATTTTTATTTTTTGGTTCAACTATATAGTTACGTTCAAAAGTTTAGGTTTGTGAGATTTTTAATGTTTTTGAAAAAAAGTCTCTTATGCTCACCAAGGCTACATGTATTTGATCAAAAATACAGTTAAACATTAATATTGTGAAATATATTTTAATATATTTAAAAATGAAATGTATTCCTGTGATGCAAAGCTGAATTTTCAGCATCATTACTCCAGTCTTCAGTGTCACATGATCCTTCAGAAATTATTCTAATATGCTGATTTGCTGCTCAAGAAACATTTATTATTAATGTAAACTAAGTTTAAACTTGTCACGGTCACTCGGGGAGGAAGGAACGAAGGAGCGAGGAGACGAGGAGTAATACAAATCAAAAGGGTTTAATGAGGGGTAACGCTCAGAACACAGGGAACACTGGAGACATTAAGCAGACAGAATGATATTTAACAGCAGACAGAAAACACTGGGAAACACAGGGTTTAAATGCACAGACACCAATGGGACACACCTGGGAGCAAATAAACTAATTAATCAAACACAGCTGGACACAAATGATAACCAATGACAGGACACAGGAAGAACCAAATAAGGGCAACAGGAACATACACGGGACAAAACTAGGTTTATCAATGTTTAAAACAGTTGTGCTGTTTAATGTGCTGGGGGGGTTTTTTCAGGATTTTTGGGTAAATAGAAAGTTCTAAAGAACAGCATTTATTTGAAATTGATTTTTTTTGTAACATTATAAACAGGATTTTATAATTAACTAAACTTAAACCTTAAAAAAACACACCTTTTGTTTCCTGAAATAAAATATACCTGAACTGAAATAAAATATATATAAAAAAAAAATTTCAGCTACTCGCCACGGCAACATTTTATTTTAACTTTATGTACTAAAATAACTAAAGCTGAAATAAAATTAACGTAATAATAAACAATATACTAGACATAGTTAAAAACTAGTAAGAATGACAAAAACACAAAACAAAATGACTGAACTTAACTAAAATTAAAATAATAACTGAAACTAAAATAACACTGATTATAAATGTCTTTACTGTCACTTTTGATCAATTTAATACATACTTGCTGAATAAAAGTATCTATCTAAAAAACTCACCCCTAACCTTCGAACAATTGTGTACTTTGAAAGATTTTGACTTTATTTGTGAGACATTTGGTCCATGTTCTATGCTTATTAAGTTTGTTTTATTCATTACATTTTACATTTTGTTCCCTCTTGTTCCCTCTGACCGTATGCAGGGCAGGCCTACTCACTGATATGTTTCTGCTGCATTGCAGAGGTGCAACGGGGCATTGCCGTCGACAGCAAGCAGGTCTGGATCGGCCCCGTGGTCTAGGAGCAGGCGCACACAGACGTGATGGCCTCCTGAACAGGCATCATGTAAAGCTGTACGGCCGCCTGGGTCTGCATCCACCTCTGCTTCCCTAAACAGCAGCTCCTCGACACAGCCAGAGTGCCCCCTGCTGGCAGCCAGACGCAGTGCAGACGTCTGCTTTACTTTTGAGACAAGAGTCCACATTCCTGCAAAAGAATGAGAAGAGAGAATTCACCCAAATACACCTGATTGCATATGTTCGTGTTTGTCATGGCTGTCTATAAGGGTCCTACCCATTTCCGGGGCCCACACCATCTCCTCATGTACTGTCTCCATCAGTGCATTCACCATGCCTGGATCTTTGAGGACGGCATACACTCTCTTCATATCTCCACACATAAAGATGTTATGGATGGCTGCGTCTCTGCACCGTATTTGTGGTGGTGGAGCACGTACTGTCTGGATTCTCTCGTTTCCGTGTCGGAGCCTGGGGGCGGCGGGTAGTGGACGCCTTGCCATAGTCCTCCTGTGTGCCAGTGCCCGCCTGGCGTCCTCCCAGTCCTGCAGCTCCTGCTCCAGCCTTAAGGAGCGTAGAGAGGCAGAAGTGAAGGCAAAAGTGTCCCGGGACATCCCAACAAGAGCTTTTGTGTTTAGAAGCGTCCTAGAGTAGTATGCCGAGAACAAAAAGTATTGGCACAGAAATTGTGGCCTTGTGCTGTAGGAGTGTTAGTAAAGCAGCATTGCTCAGCAGGCATAACCTTTTCCAATCAGCCATAGGAACACAGTTGAGTAAGTAAAACTCCTATGTATGGTACCTACCCAGCAAGTTTTGTTCCTGAGTTGAAGGAACAGACTAATAAATCACATTAATAACATGCAATAATAACACTGAAAACAGTGTATATGCTCTAAAGATAAGGTCTTCCTACCTTTAACGCTTTTCAAGTTCCTCCTGTTCAGGCAGTACTTCAATAATCAATGATAAACTTGCTTAAAACATTTGTTTGGTATGTATAATGGTCAATGCTCGAAATATTTGTTATTTCTGTTAATAAAACGACCGCGTCCCTTCAAGAACGAAGTTGCCTGTCACAAGATATTGTTGACCTGACACATGCTGGAGCTCTGGGTATTAATAGACTAGAATGTGAGCAAACATGTTCCTGCACTAACACGACATCGCCTGTAGGTGGCGCATCAAATTATTGTTTTGTCATATAATTTGTCCTGAGTAAAATTCAAAACAAAACATTACCTGCTGGGCCAGATAAATTTGGGGTGTCATGGTTCTTGAAAATTCAATACTCAATCACTGCTAACTATTTTATGCATTCACCAGAATAATACTTACTATTATACTGTATTAAATTTATTATAACTATAAAATTATTTGAATGCTGTTTTTGAGTTTGTTTTTTACAAAGCCTGTGGAAAACTTAAGATGAGTGCCTTGGCATGCTATTGCACTTTTGGTTTATAAGATTTTTATATTAATAAGGAACCATTGAACGTCTAAAAGTACGTTAGGTAGCATGAATAAAATCTTGTTCTTGGGATGTGCAAAACCCTAATTTTATTTTATTAGTTTATAAAAAAGACTTTGTTGTAGCTGACCCAGTTTCTTTTTTTATCTACCCATAAACGCTGTTTTTAATGACTGATGGTTTTTAAAGGGCAAACTAAGACGTGACATGGGACATAAATAATTTATAAACATAGATTAGATAAATAACAAAAAAAATAATACACTAAATAATAAATAACGAATACATTAGGTGCACGACTTTTACTCATGATTTCCCAGTTTGCATGCGGCTCAAGTCATAAATACTCGGTAAAGGCGCAATTTCTCATCTTCTGCGTCCTTACTTTCACTTTTATTTCTCATGTAAACGACGCCAGGCACTAAGTCAAAGAAATTACTCTTTAAGAAAAGGTAATCCTCTATTGTAAAGGAGAACAGAGCGACGAAGTGTTGATATCGATACATACAGGTGAAAAAAAATTACTTTACATAATCATCTTTAAAAACGACAGTGTAACTGAGTCTCTTCTCACGAGCTCTGTTGTTAGTTACACTTCCTGTGTGCTCGAGCTCCGTACTACACAAACGCTGGACAGGACAACGACTTTCATGTCCTTTTGTTTATCATAATGAGGAAGGTAGTGACTGACAAAACTGAAAGAAGATGTTTCGATATTTATCTGCTCAAATTTGCTTGTTTGGTGACGCACTAATGTACCGCCCTTATCCACTTTTGTTTACTTAGAATCAGTGTTAATAGGTGGGCAGCCCTGAAGGATGGCAGAGGAAGGCCGTGCGGTGTGCGTTCACGGTTTGCCAACAGACGTGGACCATGAACGGCTCCGGGACAAACTACTGATTCACTTCCTACGCCAGCGGAACGGAGGAGGAGAGGTCGTGTCAGTCACTATCATCGGTCGGACACCTCTGCGTGCCCTCATCACATTTGAGGAGAGCAGAGGTATTTGCATGGTTATGACTGATGACTGCTGTTAAACATCAGAGTAAATGGTGTAAATAGATGAATAAATGGATATTGATGAAATAGCTAGGGGAAATGTGGGAAATTGTGCCACTTTGCAACCTAAATTGTCCTCTGAAACACCAAAAAAACAAACAAACAAAAAAAAACACCAAAAAATAAATAAACGACTAATTATGTTTCAGGGGGGAAAAAAGCTTCTGTACCACAAGGCCATACATATATATATACACACACACACACACATATATATATATATGAAGAGTTCAGATGCAAAAGCCTCTAAGTGCCATCTGAAAATTTCTTCTAAAATTAGCATTTTTATCAGGCTGCTATGTTTATGTTCATTTATTTCACTTTAATGGCATAGAAAAGGACCTATACATTGCCATCCATGTGAAATTTCTGAACCTAAACATAGGAGCCTGATAAAAATGCTAATTTTTTTTAGAAACATTTTCAGATGGCACTTGGAGGCTTTTGCATCTGAACTCTTCATATATATATATATAATT
>NW_015647041.1:202998-222322 GCF_001515625.1 Sinocyclocheilus rhinocerous
ATATATATTGTGTGTGTGTATTTACACAAATAGTTGTTGTTGCAGAACAAATGCTGAATAAAGTTGAATGTCCAAAAAGTTTAATATTCAGTATTATAATGTAATAAAACTATCTTTCTTTCTTTCTTTTCAGAACCATAAAAACATAAATTATTGAACTGAACAGCTGATTTGTTTAAGCAATAGAGTAATCCACAACATGCAGGATTACTGTCATAAAAAAATATATATATTTGTATCTGGCACACATTACCCTAATTTAAATGCATAAATTCATAATTCATGGCTATTCATAAGCAAAAAACTTTACATGGTTTTATACACTGAAATTTTCCAACATTGTATGATACTGTATATATTTTAGTACATGGATATGTTTGCATTGCCATTTACTTTTGGTACTTTTACTTTTTAGAATAAAATGTTGACACATCTTACTCCATTTCTGGTGCATACATTGAATTTCAATGCATTTAAATGTCATTGCCAAAGTAGCTGGTAGTTGGAAAAAATCCAAAATGCACTGATTGTCAGCCAGATGGCTGGCATATACCTAATGAAGTCTCTGGCTCTTGCTAGCCGATTGGTCTGCCAAGGCCAAGGCAACATTTTAGTAGTGTAGTCAGTTTGCTGATAAAGTGTATGTGTGGGGGGTGGCCAGATTGTGCCACCCCGTGTATTCTTTATGTCCTGTCAAGCCTGATTAAAAGTGAGTGAGTTTTCACAGTGCTTGTGTGTGTGTGTTGCAGCAGAGTCAGATAAGTGAGAATCAATGTCTTTGGTGAGACAGAGAGAAAATGAGAATTGAAACTTTTATTGACCAGCCATTATGAAAAATTAACTTCCATCTGTGTGTGCAAACATCTTATTTGTTAGTGTGCAAACTGCTGAGCCAGTTTTTGCCTCTCAAATGAGATTGATCTTCTCTTTCTGGTTTTATTTAGTGGTCCAGACCGTACTTCGTCATCATCCTCACATTTTACAGCTGGATGGCATAAAATATGAACTCTCCCTGAGTCTCCCAAGACAAGAGTCTATGAGTCTAAATAAGGTTTGCTGACCGTATAACTTATAAAAAAAAAATACAAGTTCCATTTCCCAATCGTATCTAGTGTAGTGTTCATTTTGTTTTGACAGTCACGCAGCTGATGCTCTTGCACTCCTTTAGGTGATCCTCGATATGACTGTGACTATGGATTGCAGTCAGCTTCCTCGGGGTGCAGAGACTCTGAATGTGCTGCGCAGTGAGTTTCCAGGTCTACGTACGCAACGTGGCTTATTACAGGACACGTGCACCTTGCAAGGCAGCTACTCTGATTTTCAAGGCGCCTTTCCTTATATGCAGACGTTATTTAATCATCACCTTTCAAAAGCCGAATATCCTAATTTTAGTGGAAACAGAGTTCAAAATCTTGAGAAGACGGAAGACCTTGCAAGTGTAAAGAAATGGTCCAGCTTCGCATCGCAGTCACCAGGAGATGTCAGCTCTATATCCACGGCAGGTTTAGGACACTACGGACTGCAAGATAACAATGAAGCTCTCACTGGACGCAGTACCCGGACTAAGAAAAGCAAAGTGGAGGAGGGGGCAGAGTGCAGGATAGATGAAGCTAATTTGGAAGATTTTTCAATCATCATGGAAGCTGATGCGTTTGCGTACCTGCAGAGCATTAAGGAGTACAAGCAGATACTGTGTCTTCATGGAGTGCAAGTGGTTCATGTTACATCCGAGGGGGTCACCACCCTGTACCTACAGTCAGAGTTCCCGACTGGGTCAGGGGTTAAACAGAACATGCATCAAGCCCATAAGGAGCTGAGGCAGCTTTACCAACAGTTAGAGGGTTGTCTGAGAAAAGACCAGATTCAAAAGAGTGCTCTTTACATGCCAGACGGACTGACTTCAGCATTAAAAAAGGTGCAGTTAGTACTGCCTAATGTTCTGCTTAGCTATGACCAGGATAGCATTTATATAGTTGGGGAGAAAAGTGAGGTATCTCAGGCCAAACAAATGCTACTGCTTGGGAGGGAGGAAGATGTGATGCCGAACTTGACAGAAATGCCACCATCCTCTTCCAGTTCTCCATCAGCATCCCTTGAATCCTTGGTGAGAGAGCAACAGGTTAAGAGAAAAAGTGAAGTACACACTCCAGTGCCCCCTAAACTGATCGGCTCTAGCACTGAACGAAAAGGGGAGGTTGGGAATACAAAAGAATACAAACTAGCGGCACGGTTTAAGAACTCTGGGCTAGGAGAGATAGGTGGAGACATAAGGAGTTTCACGGCTAAAATGGACATGCTAATAGACCCAACACCACCCATTAGGTCTTTGCTTGGCACTGCAGGCGTACTCAGTAATGAACTGACAGGGGAAGGAATTGAAACATTCAGGATGACAAGTCCAAGCTGTAGAGGAGAGGATGTCCTGTTTAAAAACCAAGACCCGCTATCTGTGAATACATTTGGTGGAACCACCTTCAACGCATCCAAGGCCAAACCAACTACTCCCGCTGGACTCACTTCAACACTGGCCACAGGAGTCAAAGTTTCAGTAAACACAAGTGTGAATGCCCTATCAGCCAGTAATGCTGAAGTGAAGACAGCTGATCCCTCCTCAACATCACTGCCCATTTCCAAATCCCCCTTAAGAAGAGCCAATAGTTTCTCAAGTCGGCCACACCTAAAAGATCAGGTCAAAAATAACCAGAAATCAGCTAAGCCAATGATTAGTGCATATGCCCATCAAAGAGCAAGATCCAATAGCCTCAGTGGCGGAAAACCCAATGACGATTGTCAGATTCCTACAGTAGAAGCAGAACTTACTGTGTCTTGTCTGATGTGGAGCTACATGAAGGAGGTCTACTGCAACCAACTGGACTCCATGAAATCTGGCTTGCAAATGACTGAGAAACAAGCAAGCAAAAGTGAGATGAGCGTGACACTGAAGGGCGCAGATTCATCAAAGGTTGGAGAAAGTCATCGGCAGCTTCAGAATCTAGTGGCTTCGGTAGCCAGCGACTTTTGCATTCAGGAGTTAAGTTTGACAGGGCTTGGCATAGTTGAAAAAGATAAACTGTTTGAAACCTGCTGCTTGAATGTGCGGTCACGTTTTCGCAAAGTCGTCTTGCACACCATGAAGAACAGCATTTACTTGCTTGGCCCAAAATTGCTCTGCTCACAAGCCTGTGATATATTTAAGGAAGTATATCCTGGACAGCAGTCTCCTTCCTTACCACAGATGAAGACCTTGCAGGAGGGTATAGATCAGGGAACAGCCAAGTCTTCTTTGGGCATATGGTCAACAAAAGCTGATCACTATAAGTCTGAACAAAGACTAAATGAGTTTTCTTTTCAGGATAAAAGTCAAGTGGTTCAGTCTAACAGCAGTTGTGGAGGTCAGTCGACCAAACCAAAAACAGCTACATTGGAAAGGTTGGAAAACCCTAGATCTACTAAGGATGAATTAAGCAAGACAAATGCACTAAGCCAATTTGTTAAACGCAGAGAAGACGCAACAAGACAAAAAGATGATGGGCCAACTTCTTTACCACTTGAAGCACACAAAAAACAAGATACCTCAATGACTTTGAAACAGACCAACCTGCTGTCACATTCCGCTTCGGAGCAATGCACGTGCGGAGCAAATAATACAAATGTGAAACGGACCACCTGTGGTGTCATCCTTTGTTCTGACTGCCTACAACTGCATAAGTACTGCAGAGTGTGTGGAAAAGAGGAGATGAATACTCAGAAGAAGGTGCTGGGGGATCCGGTTCAAAGTTGTAGCTCAAAATATACACAGCAGGAATATCAGACTCGAGAGCAGCATTCAGGACAAGAGGACAGCAAAGCACATAAGGGCATCCAAGGCACTATGACATGTGTGGAGATGACTTTGAGTCTTCCAGGCTATAACAAATACACAACGGCCAAGATCACATACTGCATATCTGATGGCATACAAGGGGTATTATACAATTTATTAATTAAAGCATCCAAGACATATTGCTTACTATTGTGCAAAATATACAAAATTATTATAATATAATATCGCCTTGTAATTTCCTCGTCTTACACATATCTTCTAGGACAAGGATCCATGTCCTGGGTCACCATTCGAGGGTGGTCAATTTGTGGCTTATCTGCCACTCGACCCAAAGGGTCGGAGTTTATTGCCCTGCCTGGAAAAGGCATTTAATCAAGGCCTAACATTTACTGTTAGTTCAAGCAAGAAGGCTAGTGGTGATGCAAGAGTAACCTGGGGCAGGATCCCCCACAAGACCAGGGTGGATGGAGGGAAGAGTGGGTGAGTCCAGATGCTAAGCTGAACAAACGCTAAGCTTGCAAAGATAATTATGCCATGGCTGGTGGCAAAGACATGTTAATGTGTGATTTCTATTATTTTAGAGAGCACTAATTATTTAATTACTTATGCTTTTCTAATACTTTTAATAATAATTTTAGCAAGGATGTGTTGATAGTTAGCTTAACCACAGGGGTGTTTGCCCCAACTACAGTGTCCACAAACTAGGATCTCTTTTGTAGTAGAGAGCAGCAATTTTGATTATTAGGTAATAATCTGTTAGGATTGTATACAAATAAAGTACATGACTGTGACAGGATATCCATGGCATGGCTAAAGGATTAGTTCACTTCCAGAATGAAAATTTCCTGACAATTTACTCACCCCCACGTCATCCAAGATGTTCATGTCTTTCTGTCTTTAGTTGAAAAGAAATTAAGGTTTTTGAGAAAAACATTCCAGGATTTTTCTCCATATAATGGACTTCAATGGGACCCAATGGGCTGAAGGTCCAAAACTGCAGTTTCAGTGCAGCTTCAAAGGGCTCTACATGATCCCAGCCGAGGAATAAGAGTCTTATCTAGCAAAAGAATCTGTCATTTTCTAAAAAAAATAAAAATGTATATACTTTGTAACCACAAATGCGCGTCTTCCACTAGCTCGAGATGTCACGCATTACGTAGTCGCGTTGGAAGGACCTTACGTCACCTACGTCACGTGTAACCTTTCCAACGAGACTACGTAATGCGTGAAATCGAGCTAGTGGAAGATGCGCATTTGTGGTTACAAAATATATACATTTTTATTTTTTTTAGAAAATGACAGATTCTTTTGCTAGATAAGACCCTTAGAGCCATTTGAAGCTGCCCTGAAACTGCAATTTGGACCTTCAAGCCGTTTATAACACGTTCAACCCGGTCCCATTGAAGTCCATTATATGGAGAAAAATCCTGGAATGTTTTCCTCAAAAATCTTAATTTCTTTTCGACTGAAGAAAGACATGAACATCTTGGATGACATGATGGCAGTGAGTAAATTATCAGGACATTTTCATTCTGGAAGTGAACTAATCCTTCAAACATTGCTAGCTGAGGTGTCATGCTTTTATTTTTATTTTTTCAAATTCCAGTTACATTTCTAAATTTAAATTAAGGTTAACAAAAAAGGAATCATAATAATTTGAATTTGATGAGGAAGTTGAATTAAATTCAAATAGATTTATAGAACTTTAATTTTAGCTGACCTTTAACTGTAATTTTCTTAACAACAAAACAATCTAAATAGTGGCATGACAACCTTAGTGAAGAAAAATATACTAAAATGTATTTGAAATTTAAAAAAAAAAATTGTGCTAAGTATACTACAGATACATTTACATATTTGTGTGCTTAATAAAATACCCTCCAGTTGTACTTTTGGTATACTAAACTGGTATACTTAAAGTCTGCTAAATTGGAACATCTAATTTTGGCCTTAATGCACTTTAATTGTGCAGAAGTAGTGCTGAGGTCTAACTAAAGTCTATACTTTAGTTAGTATTAAAGGCAGAGTAAGTGATTTCTGGTAGCCAATGTTGATATTTGAAATCACCAAAACAAACACGCCCCTACCCCAAAAGGGTCTTGTCCCTATTTTGATAGCTCCGCGCAGACGTTGTCTTTTGTTTTTTATCCGCCATCTCTATCTTTCTGTCGCTCGGCTCAGCTAATGTCCGTCCCATGCACTGAAAGCTCTCTCCTCCACATCACGAGTAGACACGCCCCTTATTGCTGATTGGCTACAAGTTTGTTTTGCTATTCGGCCCGAATCAGTTTTCTAAAGTGTTTTTGAAAAATCACATACCCTGCCTTTAACTATAAGACTATACTACATAAGTATCTTTGATTGTGCTAAAGTGGAACAATTGCATATATATATCCTTATTAATAGTGATATTAAAACACATTTTAGGCATAATATTAAGAAATGTGTATTGTGCACTAAAGAAATACTCCAAATAAAGTTTAATTATAATTTTATATCATTAAGTCTTAAGTGATATGCCAATAAATATGTTAATGGATGTGAAGTATACTTAGTATGAAATAAAAAAAAATTGTAAATAAATTATTTTATGTTATTTATAAATTATGGCATAGATTTTTTTTTACTAGGGAAAACCTTGTAAGCAAGCTTTAAAAATGTTTAAAAAAAAACTGTAGGCCTGAAAGATAAATCGAAATTTAGTTTATTTATCATATGTAATAAGTGTGGAGAAAGAATAAATTTCTCAGAATGAATTAATTTGATATTTAAAATATCCAATTCAACTTTTTGTGTGAACGTGAAATATTTGTTTGTGTGCAGCAAAGGATATCCAGACTCTACATACCTGACTTGCTTGTGTGAGGCACTGGTGGCTCATGGGATTGAAGGAGTACCTGCAATTAGTCAAGATCAAGTCAAATCCTGACCTTGAGAATAACATAAGACCACAAATAAGTAGTAAACTGTGTATTACTTCTTTTGATATATTTCCTTCCTAGAAATGTAAATCAAATAGCAATCAATGTAAATCAGGATCTAAATACTAATACTGATTGTAAAAGATTACCTAATCGTTTTATTTTCATTTTTATGCAGTATTTCTGTTAACGGTTATTTGTGGGATTTTTTGTTTTGTTTTGTTTTTTTGTACTTTTATACTCATTTTAGAGTGCCTTTGTCAATCTATCATGTTTTTTATCTTTATCGATGTAGTGTCAGAAATGCTCAACATAATGCTCTGTATATTCTGAATCAGTTGAGCATAATTAAATAATGATCTTGTTTTAGAGGTTGTGTGTTTTTTTTAGTCACTAAATTCAGCCTTCATCAGCCCAGCACATCTCTGATCTGTCAAATTGTTTCATTTACTCAGGCTTTTATGTGTGGTATGAATATTGAATCGGTGTATTATTTTGTTGTAAAACCATAAGGAAGGTGCATCATAATATATAATAGATTTTGAGTAAGCAGAAGGCAGCTCACTAGATTTTTTTTTAATGCCCTATAGCCACAATGCTATAGGGCATTATGGCTAATGCAAGGGTGTTCTGAATAATTTCTAGGGGGTTATCTACACTAAACTCTTTTCTAATATTACCTTCTTAATTATAGCTTTGGTTGAAGTACTTAATATTTTATTTGTAATTCATATTTTGATTTTACCGCAAAAAATAATTGGTGGACCCCCAATTGAATAAACTTGCTTAATGATACGACTCATTTGTCTGTAGGCTGAATAAAATACTTTCCAGTAAAATGAGTTTTACTGTACTGTATATGAATCATCAATATTTTCCTTCTTCCCACTGTATTAAAAACAAGCACAGCAACATTCCTGCTCTTTTTCCTCATGTGTCAAAAGGAATCTGAGCAACAGGGTTTTCTCTACCTTTCTTTTTTGAATCTGTCCTAATATAACAGATGCTGGAGATTCGCTCAGCTCTGAAGACTCTGTGGACGGCCTCCATCAGGCAGTACTGGGATCAACAAGAAGAGACGGTACAACTGCCCTGAGTGCAGAAAAACCTGCTCTCTGACTGCTACAGCTATCAGGAAATGTAAAGAGACAGCTTACTAATTTCACCCGCAAACAAACCATTATGTCGAATGTAGTGTCTGCAGGACAAAATCCAACTGAGCGATAGACGGACGGACGATAGATAGGTAGACAGACAGATAGATAGATACAGTAAATGTTCAGCATTTGTTTAAAACAAACTGTCGATATTGTGTCAGTTTTAATGACTTTACTATTATTCTAAAATGTGGGTGAGAAAAAAATAATAGGTATGTCAAAAGTTTTGGCTGTAAGTGTATTTTCTCAGGGAAAAGCAATGCAAAAAATACTTTGTCGACAGGGTTGAACCTGTCAAACTGGTTACTGTACTCAAACAGATACCGGTCTACTGGGATAAAAATGGCAGCAAAGACACTGGTTACAGTTGCTCTCAGTGCAGGAAGACCTTCTCGCCTCGACCTGTCCTCAACAAAAACACAATGTTTGCAGAAGTGGTGGAGCGGTTTAAAAACACAGGCCTTCAGGATTCTCCACCTACACGTTATGACGGACCTGGACACACGGAGAGAGAAATCTGCACAGCAGAAAACTCCAAAAACGTCAAGATGTGTCCAGAAAGTGAGGATTTGTGCTGCAGGGCCCACCTGAGATATCGTAACAATGGCTATCCCAGAGAAAAGCACACAGTTATCGTTGTAAGCGGGGAACCCAAAGGAAATATTTGTTTGCGGCACAACAGGCTATTGGAGTTTTCTGGACACACGGAAAGAGAAATCTGCACTGCAAAAAACTCCCAAAATTTCAAGATGTGTCCAGAAATTAAGGATTTGTGCTGCAGGGCCCACCTGAGATATCAGAACAATGACTATCCCAGAGAAAAGCGCACAGTTATTGTTGTAAGCGGGGACCCTAAAGGAAATATTTGCTTGCATCACAACAGGCTACTGGAGTTTTCTTGTCGGACAGACAAACGGTTCATCTGCCCACTGTGTCAAAATGAAGCCCACCCAGGACATGAAGCGTTTTCAATGGCACCTCAGAAGACGAAAACACTAGAGTCCAGTACGACTCTAGAGAAACGAGAGCACAGGAGTAAAGACAAAACAACTGGACATGGTAGGGGACAAAGTAATAAAAGGGCTCATGGCACTGGGCATAGACACAGACACGGGAGCGGACAGGCCCGGGGCTCACATGCTAAAAGAGGGCATGAAACACACCGGCATATAAGTAGTGGACACAGAGGTAATTCGCATGGGCACAGTCATGGTGCCGGACACCGAAAGAGACAACTGGGTATCATGGTCATGACAGGAACTGGCACTAGAAGAACCTCTGCAGATAACATTAGAGTGCTTTGACCCTTGATTTTGAGCAGTGTTACAGATGCCATGTTTTCTAGAGGAATGTTGCTTCTACTAGATTCAGACATCGACTGAAAGCTCACGTCATTTCTTTTGTGAGTCACAGCAATCCATTTCTGGATACATTTAATGTTTATTCTATTATATTACTGAATAGTATTAATTAGTGTAACAATTATGTTCAACTGCAAGAAAAACCTGACACCCCTAAAATAACTTGTACATATAGATGACATCTTACTAATGTGAAAAACAACCTGTTTTGAAGAGTTAAGATGTTTTTTAACATGTATAAGGGATGTTTTTCTTTGCAGCTGCTTAATTACTAAAATGATTTGATTTTATGACTTGGTTTCAAATGAAATTTCATGACCTAGATAAAGATTAAAAAACAAGATTTCTAAACGTGCACTCAAAACAAAAATCAATTTCTTGCAGTTTGAGAAAAGACTTGAGAAGAATAGTATTGAGTAAGGAAATTTCCATTACATTTCCTGGCCTAAAAATCCCTGATATTTCCAGAATTTCTTCTCTTTTTGAATTAACTGAATTATTTACTGCGTTTGTGTTACTTCAGTTTGGATATATATATATATATATCAGAGTAAGAAAAAAAACTTAATTTAGATGGAAAACAAGTAGTTCTTACCACATCAGTAAACAGGAATATATATATATATTTTTTTGTTTTTTTGTTTTTTTTGGTTAAAGAAACATCAATTGTTTTTGTGTCAAAATGTCTTGTTTTTAGAATTTTTAGATATTTATAGTGAAAGGCTAGGCAAACATGCTATGAAAAAAAAATATTTGCGGTGTATAACATATCGTGCGTTTTTTCACCCTCGACACGTAATGTAATATCACACTGGAAAACAAATATTAAACTGATATCCCAGTGAGAACGTGTTGTGAAGGACAGAACACTGTGGGTTGTTAAAAACGCGCGGAAAGCAGATCAGATCAGATTATGCTACTCTTTTGACATTACTTCAGTTGAAATAAAATTCCTTTCAATAAATCTAAATAATGTGTATCTCTCTATAGGCATGTATGGCTGAAGCATGTTTAATAACGACTCTGTAAACACCTCTTTTAGTTACGCTCTTTAATTAGTCCTGGAAAACATGTGAGGCAAAATGGTCACATCACACACAGAAGCGTTATGAACTCTACGGTCCTCATGACCACACGCAGTCCAACCAACCCAGAGTCAAGCACAGAAACAGCAGCACTTCAGATTCTCAAAATTAAATGAAGAAAGATTTGATGGAGGGTTTCAAGAAACAAACAACACAAACAACCCATGGTGCTTCTCTGACGTGTGTGGAGGGGGACGGAGCATTAATGCTGACGGATAGGGGCGGGGTTTGAATTTAGAACCAATCAGTGAACAGGAATGCAAGCTGGTGCCTCTGATTGGCTCTTCAGTCAAAAAGCCAAGCAGGAAAGTTGGAACAGTAATTGACAGAGTGCAAACGGAGCCTTTCCTGACTCGAGATCTTTCTGAAACGTCTCCAAAGTCACCATGCATCTTTATTAGCGCAAGTATGCATCCGAATGTACATAAAAAGTGCATCAAGACAGTGTGATGTGTGCAGAGTAGATTTGCAAGACAAAGATAGACCTGTTACGCTGAGCATGTGTGGGAAACAGTCCACAATGACTCACTGTTTCTCATATGTGCCAAAGAGAAGGCAAATACATCTGCTGTATAATTCAGAGCTAAAAGCCTTTCAAAGCTTCATTTCATTAGTGGTTTCGTTGATGCATAAATTAATAAATACATTTCACTGTAGGCACACCAAATTGCACTACGTTTGTGTATCTAATATTGTAAATAAAGTCTAGGCGTGATGTGATTTAGCGCTGGTTAAGGCTGCATTTGCAGCAGGAATTCTGCACTCTGCAAACCTGAGGGGCGTTTCCTGTTCTGGGAAAGCTATTGGATTGAGAGACTGAGGAAGGAAGCAGCTTGGCTCGACACGAGCCTCTCTCTGGCTCCCAGTCGCACAATTCCAGATCCACAAGAGACACTCGCACCTGCAGCTGAGCTCATTGTGGAGCCAAAAAAAAAAAAAGGGGAAGAATACTCCAAACCATCATGCTGTAACAATGTCTAAACCTTGAGAGATTTAAAGTGAGCATTCCCAACCCAGATGTCATTGTTTTTGGGTGTGGGTGCTCCGAATGGTCTCCAGCGGTGATTAACGTTAGCCAATGCAGACAGAACTATACGGACGAAACCGAATCGACAGCCGCTCTGATGAGTTCCAGATGAGTTCCAGAACCGGAATGTCGCTGCTGGATCATCTGGAAATAAAAACACAGCAGGGTTTGCTTGTGAACGGGGCTCTAGGACTAGATGTTAAAGGCATAGTTCACCCAAAAATGAAAATTCTGTGATTATTCACTCACCTTCATGTCATTCCAAAAAAGTATGACTCGTTTGCACAAAAATAAGATATTTTGAAGAATGTTGGTAACAAAACTGTTTTGGTTACCATTGACTTCCATTGCACGGACAAAAATATATTTTATGCTTCACAGATAAAGGAAGTCACAGGTTTGAAATGACACGAGGGAGAATAAATCATTTTCATTTTTAGGTGAACTATTCTTTTAGGATCGCGATTAATTACTGTACATTCACTGAGAAACAAAAAAAACGAATAACAACGAATGGCATGAAAATGCTTGTGGCCCGAAACGGCTTGGAAAACTACACAGACATTAATCATTTGTTCTTTCTGACTGCTGCTGGATCTTTTTTGGGGGGGGGTTACCTCGGGTCATAGGTTAGAAAATACGCCTAATTACCTACACATGATACACAAAAGTGCATCCGTAAACACCAGCAGACCTGATCTGGGGGGTTTCAGATCAGTGGGAATGAGATTCCAGCCCTTCAGGACAGCAGAGCTGAGACGGCCTTGGGGACAAACTAATGTCTACGTGCGTGTATATGCATTCACCTGTAAACATGCGTGGAGGCAATCTGGTGTTGGTCTACGACTGAGGCACAGTGAGAACGAGAGGTTTTGCATGGATTCGAACATTAGCGGAAAACAAAAAAAGTCAGAAATCAGTCAGCACCAATAGTATTCAGGGCATAGTCGACCACACACGACAGGAGCGAATTCAGAATCTCAAGATCTTTTACTGCAAGGTCATTTTGACAAACCACAAACGGTAAGGGTTTTTTTTCTTCATCTTTCATTCTTTGCTTTTTTCTTTTTTTTTTTTTCTTTAATACAGTAAGCACAGTTATAGCGAAGGTCATGCCTTCACAAAAGTTTGGCACACTCGGTCAGGACCAACGAAATCACATGATTCATCACATTTTAGAGGAACTGCAGCTAAGCCTTTTGAACTCAAACTACTGAAATGCAGACCACAAAAACATACAAAAAAAAAAAAATTTCCAAAAAGGACGGATATTTTTCACTGAAGTGTTAGTTAGAGCCACCATCCAAAGGAACACAGGAAGAGAACTAGCAGAACACAACAAGAAACTGAAACTCAATCCCTCGGATCCGGAACTAAAAACCAGATCGGGATTCAGTAAATTGGAACACGGTGACTCTTCAGACTATTATGACTGTTCCACACCCAACCCAATGCATTCTGGGCCTGAACGGTTATCTGCACTCATAGTGATTATGTAAACACGAGCATGCATCAAACAATATGGCCTTCTGAGCATCTCCATGCATGTTCAAACACTTGTTTCTTGGTTTTAGAGGCGCATAAAGAGTGAGTGGGTTGGTGGGAGAACGAGAATGTGACTGAAACTGAAGGTCTGAGTGAAAACCCGGACGGGATTCAGAGATACGGTGGATCAGGTGTGGAACCGCCATTCCCTATAAGTGCAAGCTGAGTGCAAATGATAGCAAACCAATGCAGGCTGTTCATGGGGGCCGGAATATTCAAGAGTGATGGTGAGAGTTAGAAACTGACAGAAGAGGAGAGAAAGAGACAGTTAAAATGCCAGACGGTAGCATAAGGTAGCATGAGGGAGGTAGAGAGACAGAAAGAAAGAACATTTGAATCTAAATCTGACAACAAACCTGAGGACAGACGGTCAAATACATACTCGCACACAACAAACGCACATATAAAAGAGGGGATCTGGTTTTGTTTCACATAAGAAAGAGACAGTTAAAATGCCAGACGGTAGCATGAGGGAGGTAGAGAGACAGAAAGAAAGAACATTTGAATCTAAATCTGACAACAAACCTGAGGACAGACGGTCAAATACATACTCGCACACAACAAACGCACATATAAAAGAGGGGATCTGGTTTTGTTTCACATAAACACCCACTGAAATGAACCAGACTCACAATGTGAAAAGAAAGAGAGTGGTCAGCAGGTGTCTTGATTACTTGAATGATAGCACTGCAATGCATTTAAATCACCAGCGGAGGCATTAGATTACTGCTCTCTGAGAAACAGGAGGGGGAGGAGCCAGAGGGTTTGATTGACATGTCTAAGAGAGGGTGTAGCCACATTCCTAAATGCATTAAAATAAAACTACCAAGGTTTATGGTATAAAAGCTGCTGCTGTGGAGATGTGAGTGGTTGTATGTTTGTGTCCATCTGGGATGTGGGGGTGAGACCTAACTGTCATCCCTAACTAGCCTAACTGCTGTTGCTATGCCAACCACAATGACGAAAAGGGTGAACAGTGAGAGAGAGAGACAGAGAGAGCGGAGTTAGAAAAGCCAGATGGAGTGGAGATCATATTTAAATGTGAACTGCAGGTCAACATTATCGTGTGGGTAAGCCGTCACGGGAACGAGGGGCGGAAAGCGTCAGGATCCTGAGGAATCCTGGAGGAGGTTCTGGAATGAAAGGCCACTCCTGTCTTTATGAGTCCACATCTGACACAAGCGAAACGATGGGAAAAAGGCTGGGAGAATGTTCTCTATAATTGGTCCTGCTTACCAAGCTAGACTCATTAAAACCCTGGCGCTTGCCCCGTTTTAATGACATGGCACATTGATCAGCTGAAGCCTAAAACACCCTTGTTAGTTTTTGGAGTAACGTCAGCGACGTGTTCAGTGCACATGTGTGCGCATGAAAGAAGCTTGTTGTCCCTCTCGGCCAATCCCAGACCACCCTGACTCCTCCAGGGGGGTGGAGCTTGAGTGCATGTCAGTGAGTCTGGTCCAATGAGGGGAAAACAACATAAACAATGGGAGTGTAGGTGGGTGCTCTTGTTTTTGTGTATGCCAAGGTGGGCAGAAAAAAATATTTCACTTTTGATTACGTATGGCCAATCAAACAAGTGCACCCACTTCAGAACAGAGACGAAAAGGAACAGAAAACCCAATCTCACGGCGGATACACAAACACACGGAGGGGTGTAGAGAGCAAACAAGGTGGTTTTTGGTTTGTGTCTACAAAGAATATTTCAGTGGTATACAATAATTTGATAGTGCATTAGTTTGGCAGGAATAACGTTAGAGGATATGGTAGTACGATTTTAAAGGGTGCAGAATAAGGTTATTTTGTTATATAATTAAAGACGTTGGTTGAGTAAACACTGCGGTGATATTTATAAAAAGGATAATACTGCCCTAACACGCCTCGGTGGCATGCAGTCATTCGAAATATTTAGAAAGGACACAGCAGAACCAGGAATAAATACTACCGGGTTACTACAGAACAATAAAGTGGTGTGTTCCCTTGGTGTATAAAGTGTGTGTGTGTGTGTGTGTGTGTGAGAGTGTGTGTGTGTGAGAGAGAACGTAAGTGGTGTGTAAATTCTGTTGAGTGAATGATTGCAGAAATGCAGGTCTAATGTCAGGAATCACCTGGGGTTAAGCTAATTACACTATACACCCCTCCATACACACACACACATATAACACACACTCAGACCGCTCCCAAACCGCTGACACAGACAAAGCACATCCACAATGTTTCTCACGTAAGTGGTGTGTAAATTCTGTTGATTGAATGATTGCAGAAATGCAGGTCTAATGTCAGGAATCACCTGGGGTTAAGCTAATTACACTATACACCCCTCCATACACACACACACATATAACACACACTCAGACCGCTCCCAAACCGCTGACACAGACAAAGCACATCCACAATGTTTCTCTCCACTCAGTTCTCCTCTTTCTTGGCTTCTTCCTTCTTTTCTTCTGCGTTCTTGTCATCCTTCTTGACCTCTTCCTTCTTCTCCTCCTTTTTCTCCTCCTTCTTGGCGTCATCCTTCTTCTTCTCTTCCTTCTTCTTGTCATCCTTTTTCTTGTCATCTTTCTTCTTCTCCTCGTCTTTCTTGGCCTCCTCTTTCTTCTCCTCTTCCTTCATGGGCTCAGTGGTGAGGATGATTTTACCAATGTTGCTCCTCTCTTGCATCCTACGCATGGCATCACCAACCTGAGCGGGGGAGAGAGAGAGAGAGAGAGAGAGAGGGAGATTGGTGAGGTGCGGATGAGAAACGGCAGAGAGAGCAGCTTGACTGGCCATCTGCTGTGGTAAGAATATCTAACAAGCTGTTGACAGTTGATTTAATACTGAACTTCACGTGCACACAAACACCCTTTATGAGATTCTTCATGTCTCCAATTTAGTGGTCTTACTCTTACGCCAGCGAGTAAGGTGGCTGATGACCTCTAGTCACACGCCTTTAGATTTACACCAGTGTGAGCTATGACTTGCTAAAAGAGCATTTTATTGAACAAAAATTTGGAAATGCCCCCCGAGTGCCAGAAGTCTAGATGGCCTTTAAGTTAACGGATATGGAAAAAAATACACAAAACTCCAATTCTGATACCCATATTTACTGCAAATCACTAAAAAAAAAAACTTTAAAAACAGAAAAATACATTATTTAATGACAAAGCTGTCCATTTATTTCAGAACCGAAAATAGGCAAAATGATTATTTCTTTCTATTGACTAATCACATCTATTTTCAAACTGCAATAATCTCAAAATGTTTGTATATCTGCTAATATTGTTTCATATATTGTCTATGACTGTTCTTCAATGGCCAGTACTCAAATAGCAGTATGGCCTTAATTTAAAAAAATATATATAATTCATAATCAACAATAATAATAACAATTAATAAAATGATTTGTTTATATTTTATATTCTAAAATTATGATACACACATATACATATAAAGAGAGAGATAAATACAATTACATAAAAATTAAAACTATTTCTATAATGTTAATGCAATGTAAATGTAATTTTAATTTATTCAATACTTATTTAATATTAGAATTATTTCATAATTATTTTATTATAAATAAATCTTTTTTATTTTTTATTATTTAAAAAAATTATATACATTTGATATGCAGCTAAGCAACTACAGTTTGATGTCGATAATGTAAATATATCTGCCTATCATAAGTTTACAACCATATAATGCTAAAATGAAGGTTTAACATATCTAGTCTCTGGTCATCCCCCCCAGTTCACCTCTCCTTTATCACTCTACCTAACAACCAGCGCCACGGCAACAGCGAGCCATCTCCTAGCAATGGGGAAAAGCAACCTGGCCCTGACGATTGACTTGTGGACAGATTGAGGGAAGAGAATGAGACAGGAAATGAGAGTGAAGGACAGGGAGATAGAGTTACCAGCATACACAGAGTACTTAAACAGCTCTTCTTCTCATCAGCTGAAGTCTTGTGAAATACTCGTTTCAGTTGAATGTGAAAGCACTTTATAATTCTTTTTACGAATTTTCAATAACACCAAAGTCTGACGAGGCTGATAAAACCCCAGGTCGTCATAAAAGCATCAGCTCGCAGACACTTACAGTAAGCAGGAAGAGACATCTCCATAGCAACAGGAGAGATAAGAAAGGAGAAGAAATAATAGGGAAAGATGGATGAAAGAGCAAGTGAGGGACAAGACAAGAATGACTGATCAAAGGGTGGAAGGAGTACAAGGCATGGGTGGTGGTTGAGGTGATGATTGTGAAAGAACACCCTCGCATATTTATCTGCTCAAGGTAGAATCTCGATCCTGGCATAAATGCACTCCCAAATATAATTCTACTCTTCATGTTTTTTCCAAACAACTGCCACACACTCATCAGTTCAAATGACCCCTATCTGACACTCATTCATTCACCTGTTCTAGGTGGTAGGTGGAGTCAATTCGGGGCTTGATCTTGCCCTGTCTGTACAGGTCCACAACGGCTGCCATGGCCTGAGGGATGAGCTCGGTCTCAGAGTCCAGGTACCCCAGGTGAAATCCGCACACCGAGCGGTTCCCTTGGATCAGGCTCAGGGCGTGTACGGAGAACTGCTGGTACCAGGTCTTAGCCACCGCAAACAGGTTCTTCTTCTGACCCGCCAACATGTTAGCAGCACCTGTCCAAACATCAAGTTGACACAGAAGACACAGATATACATCGTGGCATATTAAAAGCAGGGTTTTGGATCCATTGTCAGTATCCAGGTTTTAAATTCTCACAAGATATTAATAAGATTTATGAGATGGGCGGTATGAATAAAATGTTATGACAGCATGAGTAATTTTGTATCACGGTAACAGAAAATATCATAATATACACTACCGTTCAAAAGTTGTTTTTTAAAGAAATGAACACTTCAAGGATACATTGATCAAAAGTGGGAGTAAACATTTATTATGTTATAAACACTTTCTAAAATAATCCAAATAAATGCTGCTCTTTTGAACTTTCAAGAATCATGAAAAATGGTATCATAGTTTCTACTAAAATATTATGCAGTTAACCGTTTTCAACACTGATAATAACAACAAGAAATGTATTTTGAGCACCAAATCAGCATATTAGAATGATTTCTGAAGAATCATGTGACAAAGACTGGAGTGATGATGCTGAAAATGTGCGATAATCGAAAATGCGCATAAAAATAGGTGGATGGAAACATAGTTAATGCATTGCTGAAGTTCCTTATTCAACAGTTATTTATGAGTTAACACTGCTCTCGTGTTGACCAGAGTGGAATGTCATCGATGTTATGCTGTGTTTCTAAATTTCTAAGACTGTTATGGTCAGAGGAGTACATCAAATAAAATGTTCGGTCATGGAAGAGCTAAACAAAAAAAGCAAGGAATTGGTTTTGTACATTTTTGTGATAAGATAAAAGAGTAAACAACATTTTATGAATACCTAACAGTGTGCTAAGAATTACAGCTGACTCGACACACAAACACAACAAAACCTCATTATACACATCAGATATACAACCAAAACCACAAAAAGCACAAACATGAAAGGCAGAGTGGACAGATAATACTTCAATGTTTAATATACACAAACGGTCTGCTAACAGAAAAGCAGAAAGCCTTACTGAGAACTTCTTAGGGGAGTCTTTAGACTTCTAATGTTAGCTTTCCATTCTGTCTTTAATTTGCAGTGTATTTACACACACAGCACCCAAAGCAAAAACAACAAACTGAAACAATCTACAGCTTTATTTGTGGTGATTAGTCAGCGGGGAAACAGGTTGCATTTAAAATGATGTTTAATTATTAACATGTGGTCTTAAAACAAGTTTATTAACCGCAGATACACTACTGTTTAAATGTTTGGGGTAGGTAAGATTTTTAATATTAATGAAAGCATTTTATGCTCTCACTAGGCTGCATTTATTTGAACAAAAATGCAGTGAAGGACTGTAATATTGTGAAATGTTGTTACAATTTAAATAACAGTTTTCAATTTCAGTATAATGTAATTTATTCCTGTGATGCAAAGCTGAATTTTCATCATCATTACTCCAGGCTTCAGTGTCACATGATCCTTCAGACATCAGTCTAATATGCTGATTTGCTGCTCAAGAAACATTTATCTGACTACGTATATGGAATAACCGTTTTATAAAAGCAATAAGCCCCAAGAAGCCATGGTTTACAGTGAATTTATAACAGCTAAGGGGCGTTGTTAGGCATGATGCGAAGCGGAGTGCCTAAAACCCCCTTAGCTGTTATAAATTCACTGTAAACCACGGCTTCACGGGGCTTATTGCTTTTATAAAACAGTCCACCAAACCCTCAGAATCAGTTGTGGTTCCAACAAAGTGGTTGCCGAGCAACAGACAAATGTAAACAATGTAAACAAATTGTAGTGTAATTTACAACAGCT
>NW_015647041.1:229845-236800 GCF_001515625.1 Sinocyclocheilus rhinocerous
GTAAACAAAGGTGTATGTTTGTAGTGTAATTTACAACAGCTTCGAACACGGCTCAACCAATCAGAATCAAGGACCGGAACTATCCGTTTTATAATATACTGATTTGCTACTCAAGAAACATTTATTATTTTATATTATCAATGTTGAAAACAGTTGTGCTGCTTAATATTTTTGTGGAAATGGTGATACATTTTTTTCCAGGATTCTTTTGATGAATAGAAAGTTAAAAAGAAAAGCATTTATTTGAAATAGAAATCTTTTGTAACATTACAAATGTCTTTACTGTCACTTTGATCAATTTAATTTGTCCTTGCTGAATAAAAGTACTAATTTTTTTTTTCAAAAAAAAATCTTACTGACCCCAAACTTTTGAATGATAGGTTCCATTCTTAAAGCTGGTTTATGGTGTCAGTCATTGCTCACCTTTGGGGCTGATTTTACGGATCTCCTCCACATAATCTCGTGTCCTGTAGTCAATGGGGTGCGTGACTCCACCCTGGCTGATGACCTCGTGCTTGCTGGCCGAGGCGGTGCCAAACACTGTGACATCATTCACCGTTTTACACAACTGAGTGGCAGCGATGCCCACCCCACCTAGAGAGGAAACAAAACTAATTATGAAACAAGAAGAACCCTGAACACAACTTATTTCCAGCAGTTTCCATCTCAAAACAAGAGCAGAACCTTGTAAGCAAAGGGTACGGCAGGACAAAACTCAGTGCAGCCATAAGACCTTAAAGACGAGCACCCACCCACACATGTACATACCAATGTAGCAATCCCATTATCCATGTTCAACTTGCAAGTGGTTTCAAAGGCAAATAACTTTGATCAATTTATTAATGGATGTTCTAATGTTTTTCTACTCTCATGCATTTTTTTTTTCTCTGTGGAGGAACAAAAATTTATCAGAAAGAAACTCAGATTCATTAACATCTAAATGCTTAACGTTTAAATGTGGTTTATGGTGAACATTTTATGAGAACAGCAAACATCTTTAAGTCATTTCAAAGCATAGTATTTTTAGTGACAAGCTTTAACCTCAAGACTGAGAGAGGCTCCAGGACAGCAGGTCACCAATCATGAACTCTGTCTGGGGTCTAATGTCTTAAAGATACCATTTACATCAGACATAGATTGTGAGCAGATCCATTTAATCTCAATTTTTACTGCGTGTTTTGAGTGCGTTTCAAAGGGAGAGGCAGAGTCGTGTCTTAAAAGGTCACTAGTGCATGAACCTATAAAGGGTAAAGCTTATCTAATGACAAAATTAAGAGCGCACATATATACAGTGATATTCATAAATTTTGATCATCAAGTGCTCTAGGCTTTGGATTGTGATGAATAGTGCTTGCAAACACAGTCACACTTTTACTTAGCTGGCACTTGTGATGAACAGGATACAAAATAGAGCAATGAAATCACCTTTTTTATTAGATAAAAAAAAAAGAAAGTAAAACAATAAAAAATAAAATAAAACCCAAGCCAGAATGAGTAACGGCGTGCAAAAACTAGTAAAGAGACAAAAAAAAAAAAAAAAAACTTCCATGATTGATACAAAATAGAGCCTGATGCTCTTAAAAATAAAGTACATTTTCAGATGCTTATAAATAAAATATAAAATAAAAACCATCGAGCTCAATGAGTAACAGCGTGTAAATACAGCTGAGACAAGACCAAATTCATACAAATTAAAAAGCGGTAGCAGGCATGCAAAATAATATATAAATCCCTATAAATCAATGCAGCCTAGCTAGTTTGGGAAAAACATGATTTGTAGTTCTTGATAAACATTTGTACAATAACACTAATAGCAGCTGCATAGTTGAGGTTGATACAGGCAAACACTCCCATTTGTGTAAAAACGGGGAATATTTACTTCTCTTCCCACTATGCTGTAGAAAGGGTACAAATTATGTTATTTTATCCACAACATACAGCTACATAAAATCATGTCATACACACTGCAAGTTAATAAATTTTTACTCCGTCAGAGTAAATCAGATCAGAGTTCAGTAAGGGGCGACACAATCTCTGTAGTGCTCATCTTCAGTATCTTCTTCTGTTCCATCACTTCATTAAACTGGCCCTCTCCTCTCCCTCATTCACTCGCTAGTGAATGAAGTTTGTGTTGCCATGGTGACTCAGGAAGAGTTGGTTTCTCTGAAAGCAGCAGGGCCGCCATTTTCTCTGTCAGAGAGCTCACAATGCATAAGAGAACACACGTCTCTTTCACATCATGCTTTTTAACCTGCTGTCTCTCCCGTCTCGTCTCCTGGACCTCGTGGGGGGTTCAGTGCCAGGCTGCCCCATGACCACTGAGCTCCGATCACAAGACCTGTGGTAGAGCTGCCAAGAGATCCCCTGAACCTCACACACAATGTGAACCTCTTTCATGTGTGCTCATATCTGCTAATCTCCAAAACTATGTGCACTTTCCTCTCCCTCACTCAGTCAGTCTCGAGCATTCGCTAAGTCTTTTGTGTGAATTTCTCTATTTCTGCACATATAGGAAAGCCACACTAGGCTTCAGGCATGGGAAATTACCTCAGACCCTAGGTCTAATAACTGGAGTCATCTATCTATCTATATCTGATACCAAATGTTACCAAATTGTTACCAAAAAAATTATTTTGAACTTTCTATTAATCAAAGAATCCGGAAGAAATATATCACCGTTTCCACAAAAATTTTGAAGAATGATTTAGAATCATTTCTGAAGGATCACGTGACATTGAAGACTGGAGTAATGATGCTGAAAATTCAGCTTTGCATCACATGAATAAATTACAATATACTGAAATTGAAAATTGTTATTTAAATTGTAACAACATTTCACAATATTAAGAGTTCTTACTGCATTTTTGTTCAAATAACCGCATCCAAAACAAAAGATTTTCTTTACATAATATATGTGTGTGTACTGCGTATATTTATTATGTATATATAAATACACACACATGTATGCATGTATATATTTAAGAAAAATGTTATATATATATATATATATATATATATATATATATTCTACACCCTTGTTATTCACCTATCATTTCCCTCTGATTTTGGGAATAAATTATGGGTAGGGTTAGGTTTAGGTGTCTGTCTTGGCAAAATCACGGCGACCGTATTTATATATACATAATACTCCTGTGGCTCAGTGGTAGAGCATCACGTTAGCAGCGCAAAAGGTTGTGGGTTCGATTCCCAGGGAACACACATGCTGGTAAAAAATGTTGCCTGAATGCACTGTAAGTCGCTTTGGATAAAAGCGTCTGCTAAATGCATAAATTAAATTAAATTAAATTAATATACACAGTACACACATTTTGTAAACAAAAAATTATTTTGGATGCGATTAATCATTTGACAGCACTAATATATATATTTAGCTTTTTTTCCATTTTAATTAATTATTTCTTTCAAATTAGAAACTTATAAATATAAATTATAAAAAAATACATTTAAATAATAATAACAAATCAAAACAACAACAATAATAATTAAAAATCATTAAAAAAAAAATTCCAACAGTAATAAGTTTCCATACTAAATGTGTTAACAGGCTATCAGTGGTAAGGGAAGCTTTATTTTATTTATTTATTTTTTATATTTTTTTCCTCACTGGTCTGTTATTGTGTTATATTTCCGATAAACCCACCTCTAAATAGCATGCTAAAACAAAAACTGTAGTTGGTCGCTTCAGGAGGTCTCTTTCTGTCCAAGAGGGCAGTTCTTGGCCAGAATAAGCTACAGCGAGGCCGAGGACCAGACCATATGTCGTTTAGTCAAAGGTCTGGCTATACGTGAGACTTCTTCGGCAACACTGTAATTTGCCGAAATTACAAAATTGAAAAGTAATCTAAACAAAGCGTTTCTGAATAAAATAAAAGTGCACTGATCAAACTGACTCAGGGTTTGTGGAGTATGAGCGAGAGAACAAAAAAAACAAAGAATCCATAGCTACATAAGCAGATTCTCCCGTTTAATTCCATTTGTTGCGTTTAGGATTGTGTGGCATTTTTTTTATTGAAGAAAATTAAGCACAATGTTAATCTAATCAGGTTGTTTTACACAAGGACATACTAGGGCGAAACACACACACAGTAAACTCTTTATGCTTCCTTCTATCCACACATTCATACACGCACACACAGACTTGGCAGCCAACAACCTCGGCCACAACAATATTACCCACCCTTCCAGTATCACTCTCCTCTTGCGAGAGGGAATTTTACCCCAAAACACTGAGGAATTCTGCAGATTCCCAACATACGAGCACTCAGCCCACACCCTCAGTGCAAACAGAGGACACAGTGAGAGAGAGTGAGTGAGTGAGTGAGTGAGTGAGTGAGTGAGAGAGAGAGAGACTTGTTTCACTGCGAGTTTTTTGACAGGATTCAAAGTGGAGGCTGAAAAATTTGTGCTAATCTATAAAGAGCTTCTCGTATCTGAATCTTGTTCTTGAATTCTTCAACAGATCTCAAATCAGAGCTAAAGGCAAAGGGCAGGCAAACCAAAAAGAACAGCTAGTGACTGACTGGTCAGTCGAATTCAAGTGAGTCACACACCAATCAGACAGATAATGGTGTAGTATTTGGCATGAGGCGCTGTCACAATGAAGAGGCTGTACTCTGCTCTGATTTGTTCTGGCTGTTTATAAAATCAGCAGTAAGCTACTATATCACATTTTAATGTCCAACCTTATAGGGGAGTGAGCTTATGCTAACAAACTGGAAGGCTAGAGATGTAATGTAATCTATGAGGTAAAGGAAAATTTCACAGAAAAATGAAAGTGTCAATTGCGACTCAAGTTTAAAATGTAAAAGTGCAAATAAAACTTGACAGCTGTGCAGTGTTGTCACTGTGAACTAAAACTACATCTGTTATATTAGATAAAATGCATAAACAAATTCAATGAAACGAACAAAATAAATAAAAAATAAAAATGACAAAACATAAAATTATTAAATCATAATCTAAAATGTAAATGAAAACTGAAAATATAAAAATAAAAGCTAATTCAATTTCAGTGGTTGTATCATTTTTCCTCACAAAAAGCTATTGCATGACTTTAGAAGTCATACTTTGTCAGTCAAAGTAGACTGTATGACTTTGACAAAGGACACTGTATGGAAAAGAGCAGAGTGAACATTCTTCAAAATATCTTTTTGCTGTGTTCCATACAAGAAACCATAGTCTGAAATGACATGAGGTGAATGAGTGAATAAATGACAGAATTCATTTTTGGATGAACTAATCTTTTAAAAAATTACAGGGGAAGGGGACAGTAAAAGATCATTAGAAATGGCGACTGCTCTTCCTGGATGTTGTAATCCTGGAATGCTGTTTTTGGTTCGACTGTAATGTTTGTTTTATTTTACAAGCGAAGCGCCCATTGACATCCATGGCTTTCCTTTAAGGCTTTCCAGATACAACAAACTATTATAACAAGTAGGCGGTTCTTCACTCTTTAAGCGTTTACACTACAAATGCACTGTAGTCATACGCACTTTCAAATACCTTTGATCCAGTCAAAACATTTTGGTCCGTGTTTACACCTGTATTTATCAATGTCTGTTTGTGATCAGATACTTTCATGCAGACAGCTTCAGTTCCCTTGCACTGTTGCTGAATGGAAAAGAGTGACAAGCATCAACTAATAACTAAATCCTTTGAAGAAAATACATCAATATTTGCCTAAAATCATGCATCATGCTCCATATGAAGGTGCAGTGCCATTCCTCACTCTCAGTGAAACACATTTCCATTTTTACAGCGAATTCAAAAAACATCCTGTGCACTGAGATACCAAGAGCTTCCTGAGCATACACACACACACAAACAATCTCAAGAACAAGCTGAAACAAAGGCTGATGGTTATAATTACGAGAAACACGATGTGCTACATAACTACAGACTACTCATCTGTGATTGACGCCCCCACTCCAGGAATGACAGACCAGAGACCTCAATTTATTATGGGGGTTTTGGTTTGATTTCTCTGGAAATATTTGTGACTACTACCAAGTTGTCTTTAAACATTCCCTCTTTTAGGGTGTGGTGGCGGTTCAAGGATACGTTTTCGAGATTGTTTGAGAATTCTGGTTTCTACAACACTCCAGTTGGACGAGAGCGTTTCCTTCCAGCCCGAGCCAAAGCTTCATCCACACCCACACTGTGATGCATATGTCCATAAGCATTCACAGGGGATATCAGACACATATCAGACCCCAGAGAGGGAACATGAGAATATTTCAGTCCGTTCGTTGGGCCTCATTCATGAAACACAAGCAGAATTGATTCCTGTGTATATAATTTGTAAATCCATTATTACGTAAATTGTCCTACTAAATTGAATGCTGCAATTCATTCAAGAATGGTTTTATGTAAGATTTACACAAATACGCACTGTTTGCGGTTTTTTTTTTTTTCGTGCTCATTGTTTTATACTCATCCAAATATTGGATGAGTATTTCAAGATATCAATGATTATACAAACACATACCACTAACAAGCCAAGAGTAACACTTGTTCACTACGAGTGCACAGAAACCAATGAAACACGGAAACCATCTCATGTGCTTTTTAAATGATATGCCCGTGCAGTTAAACAGAAGTCCTCCAGGCACTTCTCAGGAGAAGTTAATCAGCTAATGTAAAAGTGCTGCATACAAAACACTGCAATACCTCCACCAGGTTATTTCATCACTTTGAAATTGAAAAAAAATGGCTTTGTAAAAACTGGCTTATAGTATTGAAAGTCCCTTTCAGGGCTTAGGAGGCTCCTTTAAAGGGGTCATATGATGCGATTTCAATTTCTCCTTTCTCTTTGGAGTGTTACAAGCTCTTGGTGCATAAAGAAGATCTGTAAAGTTGCAAAGACTAAAGTCTCAAATCCAAAGAGAAATTCTTTATAAAAGTTAAGAGTAAACCACGCCTACCTAAAACGGCT
>NW_015647041.1:237076-253717 GCF_001515625.1 Sinocyclocheilus rhinocerous
GAGTGAGTGAGTGAGTGAGTGAGTGAGTGAGTGAGTGAGTGAGTGAGTGAGTGAGTGAGTGAGTGAGTGAGTGAGTGAGTGAGTGAGTGAGTGAGTGAGTGAGTGAGTGAGTGAGTGAGTGAGTGAGAGAGAGAGAGACTTGTTTCACTGCGAGTTTTTTGACAGGATTCAAAGTGGAGGCTGAAAAATTTGTGCTAATCTATAAACAGCTTCTCGTATCTGAATCTTGTTCTTGAATTCTTCAACAGATCTCAAATCAGAGCTAAAGGCAAAGGGCAGGCAAACCAAAAAGAACAGCTAGTGACTGACTGGTCAGTCGAATTCAAGTGAGTCACACACCAATCAGACAGATAATGGTGTAGTATTTGGCATGAGGCGCTGTCACAATGAAGAGGCTGTACTCTGCTCTGATTTGTTCTGGCTGTTTATAAAATCAGCAGTAAGCTACTATATCACATTTTAATGTCCAACCTTATAGGGGAGTGAGCTAAAGCCAAGAAACTGGAATGCTAGAGATGTAAACGTAATATACAAGGTAAATGAAAATTTCACCCAAAAATTAAAGTGTCAATTGCAATACATCAAGTTTAAAATGTAAAAGTGCAAATAAAACCTGACAGCTGTGCAATGTTGTCACTGAACTAAAACTAAAATCGGTCATATTTCTTGAAAAGCATAAACAAATTAAATGAAACTAACAAAATAAATATTACAAAACATAAAATGACTAAAATGCAATCTAAAATTAAAATGAAAACTAAAAAAATATAAAAATAAAAGCCAATTCGGAACATTAATAACGGTGTGGTTGAGAGGAAGAATTTCAACAAATGACTCAAATTTGTATCTTTTTCCTCACAAAAAGCTATTGCATGGCTTTAGAAGACTAGAAGAATGTAACACACAAGTCATTTAGACTACTTTGACAGCCAAAGGACACTGCCTGCTTTCATTGTATGGAAAAAAGCAGAGTGAATATTCCTCAAAACATCTTTTGTGTTTCATAGAAGAAACCGAAGTCATATGGGTTTGAAATGACATGAGAGTGAATAAATGATGACAGAATTCATTTTTGGATGAACTAATCTTTTAAAGAATAACAGGAGAAGGGGACTCTAAAAGATCTTTAGAAATCGATTTCATAAACCGTAGATGATGGCGACTGCTCTTCCTGGATGTTGTAATCTTGGAATGCGGTTTTTGGTGCGAGTGTAATGTTTGTTTTATTTTACAAGCGAAGCCCACTGACATCCTTTAAGCTTTTCCAGATACAACAAACTATTATAACAAGTAGGTGGTTCTTCACGGTCGTGTGGGACGCATCAGGATGGATTAGCGTTTACATTACCAATGCGCACTAGTCACACACATTTTCAAATACTTTTAATTGATCCAATCACAAAACATTTTGGACCCCGTTTACACCTGTATTTAGCGATGTCTGTTTGTGATCGGATACTTTTATGGAGCCTTAAAACCAGACAGCTTCAGGTCCCTTGCACTGTTGCTGAATGGAAAAGAGTGGCAAGCATCAACTAATAACTAAGAACAATTTTCAATTTGAAGTAAATTATTCCTTTAAAGAAAATGCATCAGTATTTACCTAAAATCATGCATCATGCTCCATATGAAGGTACAGTGCCATTCCTTACTCTCAGTGAAACTCAGAGGAAACACATTTCCATTTTTACAGTGAATTCAAAAAACATCCTGTGCACCGAGATACCAAGGGCTTCCTGAGCACACACACACACACACACACACACACACACACACACTTGAGCATTCATAGACACACGCAAACAATCTCAAAAACAAGATAACATACAAGCTGAAAAAGAGTGATGGTTACAATTACAAGAAACACTATGTGCTACATAACTACAGACTCATCTGTAATTGACGCCCCCACTCCAGAAATGACAGACCAGAGACCTCCATTTATTATGGGGGTTTTGGTTTGATTTCTCTGCAAATATTTGTGACTAGGTTTTGTTTTAAAACATTACCTCTTTTCTCTTTTAGGGTGTGGTGGCAGTTCAAGGAGGTGCTTTCGGGATTGTTTGAGAATTCTGGTTTCTGCAACACTCCAGTTGGAACGAGAGTGTTTCCTTCCACCCCGAGCCAAAG
Organism: Sinocyclocheilus rhinocerous; assembly: GCF_001515625.1. Lineage (NCBI taxonomy): Eukaryota > Metazoa > Chordata > Actinopteri > Cypriniformes > Cyprinidae > Sinocyclocheilus > Sinocyclocheilus rhinocerous. Next base: position 239,207 of record NW_015647041.1, read on the forward strand.
CTTCATCCACACCCACACTTCTGATGCATATGTCCATAAGCATTCACACGGGATATCAGACACCAGAGAGGGAATATGAGAATATTTCAGTTCGTTCATTGGGCCTCATTCATGAAACACAAGCAGAATTGCTTCCGGTGTGTGAATATAATTCATAAATCCATTCTTACATAAATTGTCCCACTAAATTGAATGCTGCAATTCATTCAAAAATGATTTTATGTAAGATTTACACAAATACGCTCTGTTTGTGTTTTTTTTTTTTTTTTTTGTGCTTGTTGGTTTTTAAAAGGTGGCATTACATATACTGAATGAGTATTTCAAGATATGTTTTTGTATAATCATTGATAACACAAAAGTAACATTTGTTCACCACGTGTGTTCAGAAACCAGTGAAACATGGAAACCATCTCATATGCTTTTTAAATGGTGTGCCTGACTTCCCCTGCAGTTAGACAGAAGTCCTCCAGGCACTTCTCAGGATAAGTTAATCAGCTAATGCAAAAGTGCTGCATACAAAACACTGCAATACCTCCACCAGTAGGGCTGCACGATAAATGCATGCGATATTTAACGCGCATCTTGTCATAAAGCCGGTTCTGTAACCAGGTTATTTTTTTTTTAAATGCTTTCTAAAAACTTGCTTATTCGACTGAAAGTCTAGTGAATTTTCACTAGAAAAACACAATCTAGCAAAAAATATATAGCTGCAAGAACTGAGTGAAGTATAACGCAAGACTGAGATAGAGTCAGATGCCAAAGACAAATACCAATTTGAGAATCAGTACACCAAAGAAAATGCTGTTGCTGCTACAGCTAAAAAGATTTTGAATTTTAAAAAAAATCCATTAGATTTGCACAATATCTGTTGAAGGTGCAATGAAACCGATCACTAGGTGGCGCTGTGTATAAATTGCTCAGATACACTCAGAACATGGTGTCGATGCTTACCAGGTTTTGTTTCGATGTCAAACAAAGCGTTTAAAGTTCAAAACGGTGGAAAGGCAATATGGCCAACCTAAAAAAAAATTAATTGGTTGGACACAGCATGACCCAGTCAATCTACATGTAACATTAAGCCCCAAGTTGTAAGAAAAAAATTACAATTTGTGATTTTTTTTTTTACCAGTAGTTGGCGCTGTGACCATGGGTGCTTGGCTCTAATTACACTTACAATCAATGGATTTAACAGTTGTCTTACAATGAATCTCATTATCTTTTTCAGCTTTTGTAAACTGCATTAAAAAAACAATACCAAGTATAAATAATTAGCCATCAAATATTTAAATTTTGAACAATGTAGAGTGAATCTGCATCTCATTCAGAGCTTCTGCTGTTTGTTTCGTTCAGGAATGTAGTATAATTTCACAAAGCTAGTCAGGGGTGCGTTTCCCAAAAGCAACTATGGTCGCAAGTTCCGTCGTTACCAATAGATTTCAATGGAACTAACTACCAGTTCTGTATGTTGCTCAAGAACAAAATATATTGTGTTCAGCAGAAAAAAAGTTGTTGTTTTTTTACCCAGTCATTTAAAAATAACACATTTTAGAGCTGTAACGACAATACCGTGATACCGTGAAACCGTGATATTTTTGTTTAAGGTTATCATACCGTCAAAATCTCATACCGGCCCATGCCTATGTAGTACTTTTCATTATGATGTTGGCATATTTTAAATGCTGGTATTTCTTGAGTATGTGGAGGGTGTATCATACCAGAGTAGTTTGTTCAAAGTTTGCAGATTTTATCAGCAATTTTGATGCATCTAGCTACTCCCCTCAGTCTGACTCCAGCTATTCCACTAGTTTCCCCCACATTCTCTCTCATAGGCAGATGTGATTTCACTTAGAATTTTTAAAACACGTTTTTTTTTGTTTGTTTTTTCATATTGATACCACAAAAAATGTTAATTAGCCTGAAATAGTTTTTTCCTCACTTTGGTTATTAAATATAACAAAAAAGACCCCTTAATTAATAAAAATGTACACTTAAAAATCCAACACCGCAATGCACTCACAGACTGAATTATCAATACACACATTCTAACAAGCACACACCATTCTATTCCGACTGGAAAACCTTTAATCACTTTAAATGTTGCATAATTAAATGAATAATTGTGTAATCACAGTTTAACCAAATAACTATCATCACAAAATCTGTCACTGTTTTCCAATTCAACCAGAGCAGTCTTCACTGCGAGCAGAATATTGTCTAAATGTTTATAAACTAAACGGCTGCCAAGGAACTCGCTCGTATGAATTTATCGATAAGATATTTGTTTGACACCTACAGGAATACCCTCTGAGAACTAAAACTATTCAATCCTGCACCTGCACTTACAGTGTCTCCCAAAGTTAATTATTTAGAAAGCACGGATTCCCAAAACACCCCCACATATACATACACCTGCCCAGAGTGTAAGAAATCCCTTAGGGACGACACTTGAAAATAGTTAATTGCCACAAGAGACTCGCTGATCCACTCCCACGAATGACGATGGGAGCGCGTAAGTAAATGTAAACCACTGCTGTACTCCCTCGCCGCTGTAAAAAGCCCCAGGGCTCCCTTTTGGCCAGCTGCAAGAACAGTATACACAAACACTTACACACACCTGCACATGATGGATGTGTCCATTGTGCTGCAGCTCATGAAAATATAACTGCATTAGGCTGCATGTAATCCCTGTTATGAAGCCAGTAATACATTTGCATAATCTCCACAGTGCACACACATACACACACACAAACTTACCTGCAGCCATATGGATGAGTACGCTCTGGTTGGGACGCAGGTGCCCAAAGTCGAAGAGCATCAAGTAGGCGGTGATGTAATTGACAGGAAGTGCCGCCGCCTCCTCAAAACTCATGCCCTCTGGCATCAGGAAGGTGTGTGTGGTCGCCACCACTACTACATCCTGCCACATACCGCTCCGGTTCAAAACCAGGACCTTATCACCCACCTACAGACAAGAAAAACAGAGAAACGTTCAAGGAACGTTTGGAAAACAGCCCTGGAATGTTTCAGCAACAATATGCCTTTCAGTGTTATATGCCACAGTCACCATAGCAGCGCTGCAACAATCTTGAATATACGTCAATAAGCATTAAAACTGCATTCGAGGAGATGTGATGATAATGCTCATCGGATCTGTATGGTTATTTGTTCATTTGCTGTTTTGCGCAGCATTGGAGTTTTAAAAAATCTGGGGTTTTTTGGCAAGACAATTGCCCAGCTGCACAGATCTGGGGGATCTCTTGTGTATGTTTTGTTGTCATTATCCTTCAAGACAGTTAGCATACCTCAACAAAATATTTGAACCTGTACTGTTGGCCATCTGGACTGTTTTGCTAATCTTTATCTTGGAGCAGATAAATGTGCTCCATTTAGAGTTGTTTGATAATATCAGATGTAACTGAAAATCCTGAATTACCTTGGCGACCCCTAGATACACACACAGATACAGGAAAACTCATCAAGCAGATTTCCACTACTTCCTTTGGAATGAGGAGATACAAGGAATGCAAACACACACTTGTATCACATAAATCTGAGCCACCATTAGTGTGTTTGTGCAGTTGAAATTGAGCTACAGTGGTTTGTTCCATAGTCAAACTTACAATCTCTATTTGTCTGAACACATGACGATACATAATTGAATATTTTGTGAAATGGAAATTCACTATATCCTGCATGTTATTGTGAGCGAGTCATCCATGCATATTAATTGAGCTTGTGATTTTTAATCAAAACTTTATAACTTGACCTTCCAGTGAAAGGATAGATTTCTTTCTGGTGGAGTATGCTGGACTCCAATCATTCAGATATTTTAAACCCTTGCAACCAAATGCAAGCTTGCATTCAGACCTGCCTCCATCCAATCAACAACCGACGGATAGAATCAAAGTTCTCTTTTCTTTCGGATGTACATCACAATATAGAAGAAAAGATCTGACGCAAGTTCCATGGCAATTTTAAGGTGTACATATGTTGGACGAAGCCAAGCTACAATCTTATTGTCTAGGTCTGTTAGTCCGACTTCACAAAAACCTAACCAGTACGATTTTAACTGAACTAATGCATTTACATGGCGTTTTATTGTCAATTTGTTTTAGTCCAACTTTTACTCCAGTATTATTTTGGACCCCATTAACTTTCCCTGTATGGGCAAAAATGGTTAAAACATTTTTTTTAAATATCTTTGTGTTACACAGAAGAAAAAGCCAGGTTTGGAACTACATGAAGCGGAGTAAATGACCATTTTCATTTTTGGGTGAACTATCCCTTCAAATTCAGTATGAGCAATAGAAAGCACCACTAATATACCTCTAAAGGAATTACACATTCTAATATCTGCACCATTATGGCCCATGTTTTCAAATCGTTGGTTGAGTCAATGTTATTATATCCAACCCAGTCAAGCTGCTCAAATAAAAAGACTGCAATTCTGTTTGGTGTTGCTGGTGCCAACAAATGGCATACTTCACCTTTAAGCCGTTTTCAAAATTCATAAAAGCAGTGACACTGACTGGTCCGACCTTTGTAACATGCACAAAAACACTCAACACTTAAGTCCCGTCCACCACTTGTGTATTTTCTCAATCACTAGCATCATAAACATCCCACTTCCTCCATCACTCCCTCTCCGTCTATCACTCCTTTTCATCTCCCATCTCCCCCTTTCTGTCTTTCTGCATTTCTAAAGATCAGATCCTCTCATCAGGTGGCAGGCAGATCCTTCTGCCTCAATGAGCTTAAGAGAAAACAACACACACAAACATGGCCGGAAAACCACCTCTCTCTTTATTTCTCTTTTTAAGGGTACACAAACTTGGCACAAATGCTCAACGGTGCTTCAGGAACCACACACACACACACTGAAGCTTTTCTCAAAAGCAAAACGCAAACACTAATATACCCAGCGCTTCCCTCACAGACAGGAAGACACACACAGTCTAATAGGCCCAAGGGACGCATGGGCATCTTTGTCTATACTGTCCAATTAGAGAGCGGGACTACTCTCAAGCCGATATGTCTGTGCCCCAGTTCATCTCTCCTCCCGGTTTTCAGTCTTTCCTGTCTCGCTCTCTACTCGTCTTCCAAATCTCAGTCTTGCTTTCTACCATTCCTCTTCTTCTTTCTCCTTAAATTGGACGTTCTGCACATCATAGATCAATAGACATTTAAGTCTCGGCCAGGAACTGTGATCATGACTCACCATACGGGGAAATCAGCCCTCTTCCCCCTCCTTTTCTCTCTCTCTCTCTCTCTCTCTCTCTCCTTGTCAGACTTACAAAACAGTCACACGTGTGTCACAAACTTATCATACTTTGTATTCTGTGTTTGCACTAAACAAACACACTTTCAGCTGAAATTGCAAAGATCAAGGCCAGCTGAAGGGTGAGATGTCGGTCACTGCCTGTGATCCTCTCCCATGTTTCTCCAGTCTCTTCCTGTCCTGTATGCATGCACGTACACACCCAAACACACATGCACGCACACACACACACACTTTGAAGGGTAAAGTGGCTCTCTCTAATGCATTTGGCTCATGCAATACATCTGTCGGCGAACTTTTAATCATGTTGCTGTGGAAATGAGTGGGATTCTGCTCCATAAAGCTTTGCTGTCTCTAAAATTGTGTCTATTTTATCTGTTTGTTTGTTTTGTATGTGGCGGCAGTAGCCCTACGGTTGAGCCTCTGGGCTGCTAACACAAAGGATGGAAATAGCAACTCATTATGGAGGAAATAATTATTATTATTCATATATTAATATATTTATTAATATTGATAAATATTTCTGCTATATCTTAACTGATTATTAAAATATTCTATTAAAATATTAAAAATTATTTTAATATTATTTATGGGAAAAAAATGTTCACTGGCATGTTAACTGGTAACCACAAAGAGTTGTAATGAATTGCTATTTTGCATAAAACAATATGACATACAGGGAAAAGGCGATTATTTTACTGTGCAGACATGAAATTCTTTTGGGAAGTTGACATGTCCTGTGATGTGAACATGCTGTCCTCCACCTAAAGATATTTAAATAGCTTTATTTTTAAATAGCACAATTATTTTATAATTATTTTGCATGCAGCTTAATGACCTCATATTAACAGAGATTGCATGGAATATTTATACTTTTCCCCCTCATTCTGTGATTTTTTTTTCTTCAAATTTTCTTTAATTTTTTTTCAGACCTGCAGAATTTAAAATGAACTAGAAAAGGCAACAAGGTGACAGAAATGGTGAAAAAATGGTGACCAGTACAAGACTTAAGATATACACTGTCCCTATTAAATGTTACATACAAATTCTATATTTTCCACTAGTACATTCATATAAATTGCAATTTTTTTAACTACCAACTTACCATATTCAGCAGAAATTTTACCATAACGTTCACACAGATATAATAGGTATACTTTTTTTGGAACTCTTTTTTCCATGTAGGTTTAATAGATTTAACTATAAAAGTATTACATTTAAAGTTAAAGTTAAAATACTTAAAATGCACAGCAAGGTACTGTAGTCACAGTTTGACTTATCAGGTTTATCCATTTATTACTGCTTGTTTTTATGCTGCACCTGATGAAACTGGCCTTAGAGAGTCATTTTATGCTCATCCGCATTGTTTATACCCTACAATTGTCAAATTAGGTCGTACTTCCATCACAGCACCAGAACTGTTTCCACTTCTGTAACCACTCTCTGCACATTGTGAAACACTGACGGTTACCTCTCTTGTTGTATTGTGACATTACGGCTTAGAGTAAGTTTTTATTATTTTTCCACATTGATGCAGCTCTAACATGTTGATCACTCTTATAGTACCACTAACTGAAGAAATCTCAGCCTACGCCTCATAAACCCATTACTCTTCATTTATTGTGCAGTTAAACTGCTCTTAAATGCGAGTACTTGAAACCACGTCAGGTTTCTATGTCAAAAACCTTATGGTTAAAACGGTTTCTCGATTAGAAATGTTACACGGCACCATCAGATTCAGCTATAGCGGCTTGTGTCCCTGCTGTTCACTTACTGATATTCACTGCATCGCTGTTTATCATCGACCTGTCAAATAACACACACACACACACACACACACAGAGGGAGGGAACGAGAGAGAGGAAATTCCAGGCTGACAATGTGGTCCAGAGGAAGATAATTGTGAACAGATGCATCTGATCCTCGCAGAACTCTGATAAATATTGTGTGTGCGCATAAGCAACAAGTTACATGAATTATTCATGACAAAAATGCTAATATAGACAGAGAGTGGGCACAAGAGAGCAGTTTAGGAATAACATCTGTCGGGTCATGTGAGAGGATGTCACGGCCTTTAGCATTCACCTCTACAGTGGTGTATAGGAAGATTGGTATAATGTAGAGACAGTCTCTCAATCTCTTCCTCCAAGAAAGAGTCATTTTCCGGACACCACAATCAGCAGATTCCTCACCTCACATGCTCACCAAACAATGTCAGCTTTGCCAAGCACTATCAGGTCTCTGAAAGTGAGGAGGAGCAATTGTTTGCTTGCTGACATGGTAATACAGAGAGAGAGAGAGATAGGGTGGATGGTGACCTTTTAAATTCAATATCGGTGACAGATGAGGCCGAGGAAGGGCTGAACCATTATCTTCATCCTCCGCATCACCCACCAGCCAACGCCTAATGCAGCGAGCCCTCTTACTTTCTCTCTCTTTTTCCTGTGTTAACACACGCTCAGGCTTTAATCTGCATTTCACACAATTCTTGAACATCTTACCTACTCTGGTTCTCATTAAATATGTTTATTCTCGGTAATACAAACCAAATCCTTTCAACCAACTCTCACACAGAGCCGATGCATGGCGTTGCCATGATACGTTGCCATGGAGACCAGCGCAGCGACCACCAGGCGTGACTCATCGATTTGTTCATATGGAGCACATAGAAAGTCAATTAGGCCACGTCACACTAAGACTCCACTGTTTTCTATGAAGCTGAAAACTTAACCCGAGAATTAGATTTATTTATACTATTTAAATCACATTGATATCCGCTGGCCAACTATAACAAATATGTATATAATAAGAAATTTTATTGCACTGGCGCTATGCCTACAAAATAGGCGTTGACGTTTTTATAAAGGGAAGAAAACCTTTAATTATTGTTTAAAGAGGTCAAAATGAAGAAAAGAAATCTGGCAAGAATGATGAATGATGTCAGAGTGTATGTCGGTGTCACAATGCGCGAGGCCGATGACAAAGGGCGCGTGCGATTCTCGCGCCTCGCCCTTTTTTTCTGCGCGTGGGGAGAGTCTTCCGCGAGCCCACTTGACACCAGTATGGCTCGCACCAATCGCTAAAAGTGAATTACACCCGTCGAAAACGTGATTTCGCTACTTTTTAGAAGCGTCTGGAATTGACCGAGCGCGTGTGGATGCTGCGCGTCTCAGGTGCGACTTCACAATTAAACGCCGTCAGTCTCTGAGAGAAAGAGGGGCGGTGGTTCCATCCACACACTGACGCGATCAAACTAAACGCTTCCATTATAAGAAACGCAGCTGGCTCCAGTGAGGAGCGTGTTTGCATAACTGTGTATATAAAGTATCAACATACGGTTTGTTACTTTCAACTCGCTGCGTACACAAGCAAAGCTCGCTCTCCCGTGAACGTTTAGCGTTCTGGCCCATTGCTCGGGTCAGCGCGACAAGAGCTCCGGTGATTCTGAAAGGAGGCTATCGGTGCCCCTCCCGCTCCTCTTTTGTCTCCGGTGGCGAGTGAATGTGACAGGAGTTTGAGAATGAGTTCTCTTTGAATGACTGACATTATTTTTGCACAGCGTTAAAGGGTATAAATAATTACAAACACCTAATAATATTCATAACTCGTTTAGTAATAACAAACGCGTTAAATGTGCAGGATGGGCAATAAAATGAACACCGGAGAACGAATATTAACGAATAAATGGCTGTATAAAGGAACTAGGCGATGAGTTTACTCACTTTTCTGTCAGTCACGTCTTCAGCGACAGCCTCGATGATCCCGGAGCACTCCATGCCCGGGGTTACTGGCGGGGACGGGAGCCGGTCGTACAGTCCCTGTCTCGCCATCAGATCTGCGAAGTTCAGCCCGCACATTTTCACGCGCACCATCACCTCGCCGCTCTTAAGAGCCGGTTTCCCCTTCTTCACTTGGAGCTTCACCTTATCATACCCGCCGTAGCCGGTGAGCACCAGAGCCCGGTAGCTGAACGTGTCTTCCTCTGGGGCTTTCTCCGCGGCGGGCGCTGGGGTGTCGGCGGCGGCCTCGGTGGACGCGCTAGTGGGAGGTGGGTCGGGTTTGCTCTCGGTTTTTGGGGACTCGGCGGGCGTCTTGGTCTCCTCCTGCTGCTGCTGCTGCTGCTTCTGCTCCTCGGCGTTTTGCTGCTGAGCAGGTGCGTCTTCGCCGGACATGGTCGGAGTTTGAGTCGAAACTTGAGGAGAAAAGACTTGCGTTTGTTTTCCTGCCTCACTCAGGCGGATAATGCAGAGCTCAAACGACCTCGAATATACGAACTGCTTCGCCGTCCACGGTTTGCTCAGCCTTTGCAAAAAGGATGCTGGAGCCTGAGAAGGTGGAGGACAAGGAGACAGAGAGAGAAGGAAAGGGAGTGGAAGATGCCTCACGACGACTAGTGAGTGACCCGAGGCTCTGACAACTATTGAGAAAAAACGAGGCGAGGCGTGGCGAGTTGCAAAGCCCGGAGAAATGGATTTAAGGGAGGGGAGGGGGATAATGGATTGAAGAGTCCAATGAGGGAGTTTGTGTGCTGACAGGCAGCGGTGCTGACTTCAATTTAGTAAATGCAGTAAAGCTGTTTTACTATTCTCAGCTGAAATTCACACAAGAGAATGAGAGGAATTCTGGCTGATGTGTTAAATATACTTAAATTAATCTTTTTCTTCTTTAGGAATGTGTGCAGTTGAAATGCAACCATATTAAATAAGCGTAAGATGTTTTTTTAATCTATGCTTCATGATATTTTAAGTGTAAAGTGATTTGGTGAAACGTATGCTGCTTTTAAATAGAAATAAATGTTTTGTTGTAAAGATCTGTCGATAAATCAAAAATGAAAAAGACTTCTGAATTTGTTATTGATGTTAAATGAACAAACAAACATAAGCAAAATAATAAGCAAAATCACACACGCAAGAATTCTGTGATTCGGCATCAGAAGGCTGCATAAGTTAATTAGTTGGTTTATTTAGTCCAGTTAGTCAAAGCTTTTGATTTTAAAGTGGCATGATGTGTAGCCAAGTATGGTGTCCCATACTCGGAATTTGTGCTCTGCATTCAACTCATCCAAGTGCACACACACAGCAGTGAACACACACCCGGAGCAGTGGGCAGCCATTTTTGCTGCGGTGCCCGGGGAGCAGTTGGGGGTTGCTTGCTCAAGGGCCTCACCTCAGTCGTGGTATTGAAGTTGGAAGAAAGCGCTGTTCATTCACTCCCCCCACCTACAGTCCCTACCGGTACTGAGACTCGAACCCATGACCTTTGGGTTACAAACCCGACTCTCTAACCATTAGGCCACAACTGCCCCGGTCACTGTTAGTTAATGTCGCCAGGTTACGCACAGACTAGAACGTGTATGTAAGTGGAGCTCAAAGTGACGTCAAAGTATTGTATAGTCGTATTTTATTATATTTTAAGACAATACACATCACAACATTATTAAATGTGTAGACAATAAAAAATGGAAATATGCAATAGTTAGGTCTTGATGCAAACCCGAGCAAACCCAAACCAATAAAGATTTTTACTCAATCATGGAGTCACCTGTCAAAAGAAACCTCATGGATTTTGTTCAGAAAAATCATGAATGGATCAGATCATGACAAACAGTATTGCTGTCTATCAAGATGTGTGCTATACTAAGATTAATGGTTATTATCAGTTTTTAGTGTTGTGTAGGCGATCAGCAAAGTGATTGACCAAAGACCAATGAAATTCTTCGAATCAGCTGTGGGGTGGGTTTTGGGATGGTTTTGGGGGAAAATAACATATTCATATTTCTGTCAATGTGAGGAGAGAAAAAATATGCTTCCCTAGGAAATCAAAATGGTGTACAATGCCTGGGTGTATTTGTGTAAAAAACAAGAAATGTGCATGTGCACAGCTCGTAGCAGCTACACTGTCTGAGTTTCAAGTGTTGTTTTTGTTCGCATGAATGTAGTAGAACGGATGTGTGCATCTGCGAGCATGTGTGTAGAGGTGTGTATGTCATTCGCGTGGCTGTGGAGGCGTGCTTATGAGCATGTTTGTGTGCAACCAGAAGGCCAAGAGGAAATGTCTATTTATTCCTTCTATTCTCCAAGACCAATCTGGAAATCACAGTAAATTCACAAACCATTGTTAACACTTGAAGGCGGTGCATTGCGCCCATGTGTTTGTGAGTGCTCTGACATAAAATAGCCGTGCTAGGAACAGCTCCGGCCAAAGCAGGCATGCTTTTTCACACTAAATCAGCCACCACACACTTACACAAACATACATACAGCCAAACACTGCAATAGTAAAGGCCACTGAAACTGCACTCTGACTCATCTACAAGTGCAAAGGAAGTGCTTTGAGAGAAACAGGAAGTGAACTGTAGGTCACGGGTCTGAATGAGTTTAGAAGCTATGCAGATCACGCTATAGGAAAAAGATTAAATAAGTGAAATTCTATTTCCTTTTATCACGTCACTGGCATTCTAGAAATTCTGACAAAAAAGACATTGCTTTAGAAATCTAAAAACTAGTGATCTTGCAAACTGCAGCTTAGCTGCTTGAGCTCTGGTCCTAAATCTTTGCAAATAATGTCTGGTGTTTGTGTGCCAGTCTCACTGTACCCACCAATGGTGACATAAATCCTCTAATGGCTAAAGAGTTGGGCAAAGTCCTGCTGGCAGGCAAACCCTGCTTGCCAAATGATATGATAGTCAATTGCCTCATACAGTAAAAATATAAACATCTAGTAAATGGATGTCACATTCTGGATTTCATTCTTTTTTTTAATTTTTTATATAAATTATCATTATATTTTTATTTAATTACACTTTTTATCCATATCTATATTTTAATCATAAATATAATAGTTTCAGGGTATCTACAGATATGAACAAGTTAAATTGAAGACTTTTTAAAACCTCTTTAATAACACCTTATGTGAAATTTAAGACTAAACCTGTGATGGAAATACACATATTACAAACGTATACATAATATTTAATGTGTTTAATGTAAAAAGAAAACAAAATATCATTGCTGTCAAAAATGCTATTTATTATTACGATATACAGTGTACTTTTCATATCAGTAGACAATATTTTATACAAAATATCCCCACAAAAGCACCGCATCACTGAGATTTTTGCTGGTATAAACAATTTATTCAGAAGCAATATTTTCATCAGTGTTCTATCAGCTTTTACATACTTAAATCTGGACATTTTTAATATTTACCCCAGGATGTTATTTACCTTTATAAAGGCCAATATTCTTTTAACCTTATTAAATGTATGCGTCATCATTCATGTCAAAATTCTTAAAATTGATCAAGAAATGCAATATACACAGGGGCCCGTTCTTCGTACCTCGCTTAATACATCTGAGATGGTTTGAAAGATGCCAGATCTTCTAATCGCGATAACTGATCTCTGTCTAATTTGGTTCTTCAAACGAATTTTAATGACAGCATTAATTAATGACAGCATTAATTAAAGTTTCTTAAGGGTCAAGATCAAGTTATCTGCATCTCCTGCGCTCCATCAAGCCACTCCCATAATAGCTGTCAGCACTCAAATTAATGCACGGCTCAGATTAACTGTATAGCATGTGTGTAAGACTCGAATACAATTATAAAGTAATTATTTTATCACAAATAAATCTTTCAATGAGTAAAACTGGCTGTGTCTATACTGTAGTATATTTACACAACATTATAATATTATTTTCAAATTAATTTTTAAATTATTATTATTATTTTAAAAATGATTGTCCCCGGATTAGTAGGGTACTCTTGTAATAAGGTAGCAGTGGCTGGGACAGATTTTAAATATCTCACTTAAAAAGATGCAATCTAATCCTGTTTACATGAAATAAGCCTGCTCCCGAGCAGGTTTAAGTTTATGGACCTGTTGCTATGACAGCAAATCCAGGATGAGCTTTGAAGAACCAAATAATCCAAGATCATACTAAATCGTCAACAATCAAATCCAGCTAACTGAGTTAGCCACGTACGAAGAACGGGCCCCAGGGCTGTTACTAATCAAATTAAATAATTTACACTGCAAAATTACAACTGCAGTAAATAATGCAATGAGATTAATGTTTTAAAAAAAAATTTGAATATACAAATAAGAAATGCATACTTTTAAACATGAGAATAAACCACCAGTAGGTGGCGGTAAATCACTTATTCATTCAACCGATTCCATCAAAACACTGACCCTGCGTTCCATTCGGAAGGGCTCATCCCTATGCCATAATCCCTTCAAAGGGTTTACCCTCTGGAGTGAGAGCTTCGAAGGGTTGAGGGGTGTAGTAGGGCTGGACGATATGGCCAAAATTGATATCACGATATATTTCTTAATTTCGGTCTATACGATATAATTCCGATATCGATATGAACACTATTTATCTGAAATAGAAATATTTTGTAACATTATAAATGCCTTTATCATCACTTTTGATCAATTTTAAGCATCCTTGCTAAATAAAAGTATAATTTCTATAATTTCTTTCCCAAAAAAAAAAAAAACAGAAAAAAAGGGTATGAAAAGTGCTCCGAGTCGCTGCAGAAAACAAAAAAATTGAACAAAAACTGGTAATGTTGCTGGAGATGGGCTTATTTAAAATGAAAACTCATTCTCTGGCAGCAGGAGGCGCTTTTAGAGTGATAAAACTAGCTGTTTCTCCAGTAATGGCTGTAATCAAAGCAGCTCCGCTCAGGAGCGCTTCTTTATCAGATCAAATGAAAATGCCATCGAAACTTTTCTGAAGACAGTCAATTCCCTTCAGAGATAGATTCATATAAAACACCCGCGCCCTGTTATGATTTTGAAACGTGCAGTGCTCATGTTTATTCAACGAAGTCAAACGGCACAAATAAATCATTGTATGGGAAACTGGTAATGTATATCGAAATATCGGAAATGTGTTTAAAAATCATATCACCGTTATTGAAAAAAATTATATTGCGATACATATTGAATTATTGTCCAGCCCTAGGGTGTAGGGGACCAAACAACTGTTTCTTGAAGTGCCCTTCTGCGTCATCATCACGTACCCACACAGAGGCGCCGTCAACATGCAAAGAATCTGCGCAAAGGATCATGTGAGCCCAAAGTGTCCATCAGTTGTACCCTTCGAAATCCTTCATTCCGAAAGGCCCTTTGAAGTGAACAGTTTTGAGAACTTCTGTTTGGAACGACCCTTCAATATGGCGGCCATGATGGTTTTCACTCCGAAGTGCCCTTCGGAGGGCGA
>NW_015647041.1:254882-256758 GCF_001515625.1 Sinocyclocheilus rhinocerous
CGCCGTCATCATGCAAAGAATCTGTGCAAAGGATCATGTGAGCCCAAAGTGTCCATCAGTTGTACCCTTCGAAATCCTTCATTCCGAAAGGCCCTTTGAAGTGAACAGTTTTGAGCACTTCTGTTTGGAACGACCCTTCAATATGGCGGCCATGATGGTTTTCACTCCGAAGTGCCCTTCGGAGGGCGATATATCCCGTTTGGAACGCACCGTAGATCATTCAGTAACGAAAACGCTGAGTGTTCCTCGGAGAATGTGCAATACTTCTGTTCTGAGGGGTATTCTAAAAAGTAATGTTAACTTACCGTCACATATACCCTGAACTCTCGGTTGATTAACCCAAACCTTGCTTATTTGAGGTATGCTGGTTCCAAAAACGCATCCGAGAGTAAGTTCAGTCAACCCAGAGTATGTTCACGGTTAACACACAAGACATTCTCAACAGAGCCACGAATCGACGAGTCACTGTGGAAACCAACGCTAAGAAAAAGCGCGCCATGCTGCTTCTTTCTTCTTCTTTTGTTCAATGGTCATTTACATACTTAATGCATATTGTCACCTAATTGATGGTTGTGCAATAATTTTTCAATTTTTTTAGTTTAATCTTTTAATCACTGAGAATAAAAATTATATTGTTTGTTTGATGCTAATTATATTATAATCATATTATATATGATCATACGTCACTTCCTGTTTGTTGCTGCCGTGTGTTTTGAGTTTGAGCTCCATCAAGTTAATTCTTTATCGTCTATTTTTTATCTTAAAATCAATTTAAAAAAAAATTTTCATTTAATCTTTTAATCACTGACAATAGCCTAATTATATTGTTTGTTTGATGTTGATCCATGATGCGTGAGATGACAATAAATTATAACAAATATATTAGAATAAAATAAACATTACCTTGTTATAATAGTATTTTATTATTAATATATATCGATAACTATTATATAGGCCTATGGCAATAAAATAAATATAACATATTAGAATAATATAATATTACCTTATATATAGCCTAATAGTGCTTTATAATTAACATATCAAACAACTATATATATATATATATATAGTATATTTGATAACTATATTGTGATCATATATAATATTATAAGGCCACGCATGCGCTAATAGCTCTGAAGTAAGCTAATAGCTCTGAAGTAAACTAACCCTGAAACAGAACCTACTCTGGAGCAGGTTATGTTCAGAGAGTAAGTTGCTATGGGTGCTTACATACCCTGAAAGTTACCTCAGTTTTTGGAACCGAAAGCTGGGGTGGTTATCCACTTACTTACTCCCAAACATACCTGGGTATGTCACATAGCCTGCTTTCTGGAAAATCTCCTCTGATCTTTATTGGGATCTATTTTCGTTGGTGAAATAGAACAGTCAATATTGTGTCTAAAATGTAAGTAACTACTTGTTTGTTGAACGAAAATAGTAGGCAAGTTTTGAGACATACTGGTCAAATTCCAAACCGAAGTGAGCATCCCTATGCCCTACTGCCTTCAAAGGGCAGAGTCCTTGAAGTGTGTTCTTTGAAGGGTGTAGGTAATTACCGTCTTGTATAAGCGTTTGGAACTCCCTTGGCGAAAGGAATAGGCTTGTTTGAGATGAGCAAAATCTGCGCAGAACCGATCACCGGTGATCACCGCGAGATGCATGCCGGTTAGAAAAGTGTCCGAGTTACGTCCGACTTGCTCTTATGTCATGCTGACGTGTGCCAAAAAGCTCTCGCGACGGCGAGGCGGCTGTGTCGGATTTAACAAAATAAGTAATCTCGTAGGTATCGGTTCACTTCGAGAGGTCAGAACTGTCCGTCTTGCCTGCTCTTATTTCACTCCTCCCCTCACTGCAGCCGCCTACTCTCGCCTTCATT